>NC_046159.1:84036212-84044345 GCF_011064425.1 Rattus rattus | reverse complement strand
TAATTTTAAACCTATAAATGGAAAAACATATACATACAATAATTTATTGTTAATTATACTTCAAAAATTTATTAATATAAGCACAAGTATTATAATTAATATAAAAAGATGATAATATAATAAGGTAAGAGATAATAATGTAAATGTATTTCTTATCTCAAACATTTGCACTTCAACCTCTGTACTTTGCATCCACTGCCTTGTAAATGTTTATCACATAAAGAAAAAAATACATCTTCTAATTCATAAACTGGCATGTTTCTTTGGAGCTCATTGTTCTGAGGGTTGGTGAAAAAAGACCATAGCAATCATGGGTAAAAACTGATTTGTTAACATGGCTATATGCTGGAAAAATCATGTTTTATTTAAAATGAAAATTGCAGTTTTGGTGCCTTCCACATTAGTTTAAGTTTTAATATTTAGTTATAAGTACTAAAAACCAGAGTATATTCATAGACATTTAAATAGTGGAGAAGATAGCACTATTGATTGACACAGACCGAAGACTAAGCATTCTGCAGCCATGTATCTGATGAAGCGAGTAAGAAAGTGAGAGACGGGGGTGGGGTCTTCGTGCACAGCTTTACATTCTCCCGTGACAAGTCACTTCACCTCTTCCTTATCACAATATTTAATGTTAGAACAGACTGTTTAGCACAGATATCATGATCTTTGTATTCTGTTTGTGAAAATTTACTAATATAGGCAACATACAATTATAGTAATTCAAAAGTGTCATTTTTATTTTAAGCTTCACCTCCTTTGGTGAGTAATGACCTAAAAGTTGTATGGCTGCTCAGAGAGAACACAAAGTGAGTATGTGACTTTCAGGTAGCAAGTGAAACTGTTGGCTGATGTACTGCCATCTGTCAACAACACAAAAATGTTTTTAGGAATCCCAGAAAGAGGAAGTACTTGACCACTCAAATTAGTTCTATGAAACCTTTAAAAAATATAGAGTACCAGAAAGGACGCTTACTACTTTTAAATAAAGTAGTAATTAATAGCTCTAACCTGATACTTTTAAATAATTTAAATGCATGAATTTTTATTTGGAAATTACATTTAGCACAGGTGTAACTGGAAGCACACATTGCTGAGTAGAATATTATAATCTCACAGTTACTAGCCAGTTCCCTTGAGATGAAGCAGCACCAGCAGGAATGTCATGGCAGAGACTGTGGGGAAGCAGTCATACACAATGCTCCATCAGAAGATGTATGAGAAAGATATGAGAATGTTGACTAGAAGTGTGTGTGTGTGTGTGTGTGTGTGTGTGTGTGTGTGTTTTTCTGGGTATAATTACCCAGAAACCGTATTTTGTAACTATTAGATGTAAACTTAGTGATTTTTTACATTAAATAATTTATTCTATTGAAGAATTATAAATGTATTTCTCACTACTAATGAAAGTCCTACTCAATAATATTCAGTTTCAATGCTATAAGGAAAGCTGAAATAAGAAGAAGAATTCATTCTACTAAACCTCCTACTGAAAATTGCATTTGTGTAAGGATAACTTTACAAGCATTTAATAAATGAGGTGAGATTTCCAAATATTTTTAGAGTGCCCATGAAATATCTACTTTATAAGAAATCATTGCAATATACTAAACAAATCTATGTAAAACATTTAAAACTTATATGGTATTAAGAGAGTTTCATGCTTTACTATGTCATTAATTGAAACTTTCATCAGTATACCCAAATTTAACACACTGGAAAATTACTGATAAACACTACATTAGTTAACATTTGTTCTATATTCACAGCTTGAGTTTCATATATATATATATATATATATATATATATATATATATATATATATGCATATATATATATATGCATATATATATATATGTGAATACAATGAGTTAGCTTGAGAAAAGAGGAAAATGGTAAAAAAAAAAATACAATATAAATGCATCGGTGTTATAAATAGACACCAGGTAAAAAATAAATGGCTGTCACATTATTTTCACAGGTGTTCAACTCAGGTGTTTTGTTACAGGGATGGAAAACTAACACAGTTGGCCATAACTAGGTGGAACCATGGTCTTAGAATTCTTAGAGCACATGCTCAGTACAATCATGTCAGATGCGCTCCTAAAAAGACTGAGATGGAGTTACTCTTAAACATAGGTCAGTGTAGATTCATTATAAAAGTAATTGGTATCATGATATTTTCATTTAATATATAATAATCAATGATCATCTTCAGCCTTTTAGCTTTTCCTGTCTCTATCCATACTTTTGCTAGGTCCTGTCTATGTCACATATAAAAGACATCAAATTGAGTGAAATCTGTGTTCTTTTATTAACCTTTACACTGACATTCTCAACTCTGCAAGCATCTCTGGTTTACTTATGATACAACATAGCTCAAAAGTAAAATTGTAAGCAGAAATGTCTCTAATCATTTATTACAGAATACTGCTTCACTCTGTCACCTACCTACCTACTGCTACCTTCACTATAATGAAGAGAATGCAAAAAAAAACACTCACCATCTGGGCCTCTCATAAACATCCTTGTAGAATGAGAGCCTAAGAAATATTTATAAGGAATAAATGTCATCAGCTCCTCTCCCTCTAGACCTACAGTTATCATGTCATCTGGAAAAGACACTTCTGACCTTGACAAAGTGGTACCATCAAATGGTAAAGGCAACTTCCCTAATTCCAGAAGAACAAATAAGAGTAAGAACAGATGAGCTCTGGGTTTCCCATGTGTGAGCTATTCTCTGCAGGCCATATCTCTCTTAGTGGATTAACTGATCTAAGTCATTGTGAAAAACATAAAGTAAAAATAATAATATCCCATTTAAAAGAAATAAAAAAGCAATTCAGATTGCCCAAGGTATCCAAAGCATTGATGGTGCCCTTCGTACTCATAGGGCAGTAACTTCACTTTCACTTAGACATTAACATCTCTACTGAAAAAATTAAGAAACTGTAACCTCTTCCAAACACACTAAGGATACGCGATTTTCAGACATAGCACATTCACAGGAGATAATACAACTGTATTATCAGCAGAAAACAAGCCATGGGACTTGAAATGTAGTTCAGTTGGCAGATTGTATGCCTAGAAGGTATTGTGTATGTGGGACACCATAAATAAATCAAACATGAGCGACAGAAAAGAATTCCAAGTCAATGGTAAACACAAGAATTTCAACAAAATTATAGAGGAAAACTTGCCCCAAAACACAAGCATATAAAGTAAGAAGCCAACAGAATGAAAAAAAAAAAAAAGCAAAGATCACAAACAAAACTTTCCATGCATCCTATAGTTAAAACACTAAATATACAACACACAAAAAAAAAGAAAAGAAAAAACGTGAATTGAAAGCTCTAAGAGAAAACACAAATTACAAATAAATAAAACTCATCAAATGCAAAAGTGAATTTTTGTCAAGTCTCCAACTGTGCCCGAGCTAAGGTTGTCCTACTGCCCTCCAGACCTGACTGAATAGAGCAGGATTCCCAGGAGTGCTCTCACTCCTAAGCCCACAGGTGAGACCCCACTTTCACGCTATTAACTGTCCAAAAAGGGACATAACAGGAGCACACAGGGCACAGGAACCTCTGAGCAGCCTGGGATAGGATCTTTCTGGTCTCTATCTGTGACCAGAGCTAAGGCTGTCCCACAGCTCTCCCAACCCAAAGCCTGTGAAGAGAGAGCTGGTCGCCCAGGAGTGCTCTAACTCCTAAAATCACAGGCTCACCAGCCCACAGAAGGGACAACCTCCAGAAGGAGACAGCAAGACCAACTAACATCAGAGATAACAAGATGGCAAGAGGAAAACACAAGAACCTAAGAAACAGAAACCAAGGCCAGTTTGCATCACCAAATCCAGTTCTCCTACCATAGCAAGTTCTGGATACCCCAATACATCTCAGAAGAAAGATTTTGATTTAAAATGACATCTCATGATGATAATAGAGGAAAAAGGACATAAATAACTTCCTTAAAGAAATACAGGGGGGTTTTTAGCTGGAGCCCTAACCTCGCAGATCCCAGCCTGCAGCTCATTGCTCCCAAACCCCTTGAGAGAGAGAGCTCACCGCCTGGACAGGTGGGTACTCCTGAGACTGCAGAGTAGGAGAGACCACCAATACTGCCCACCCCTGACCACATCCCTGGCCCAAGAGGAAACTGTATACGGCCTCTGAGAACCAGAAGATAGAGGCACTAGAGCTGCAGGTCCCCAGCGCTCAAGACACCACCCCGACCTGAAGGGACCGGATCAACATTTCTCTGCACCAAAATACTATGGGAGGGAGAGCTAAACCTTCAGAGGGGGCAGACATACCTGGGAAGCCAGAAGAGACTACAATCTGCCCACATTTATGAATCCAGAGGAAAACACCTACTGCTATCTGGGACCCCGGTGCACTGGAATACTGGAAAAGGCTACACAGGCCCTCCTGGTGCTGCCCTCACGGAGCTCAAAAGCAGTCCCTCAGGAGCAACTTGAGCTGCGAGACCACAGGTAAGACCAACTTTTCTACGCCAAGCGACCTGCCTGGTGGACTCAGGACATAGGCCCACAGGAACAGCTGAAGACCAGTAAACAGGAAAGACTACACATCTGAAAGCAGACACTCTGTTCCCATAACTGGCTGAAAGAAAACCGGAAAACAGGTCTACAGAACTCCTGTCACACAGGCCTATAGGATGGTCTAACCACTGTCAGAAATAGAAGAACAAAGTAACACCAGAGACAATCTGATGGCGAGTGGCAAGCACAGGAACCCAAGCAACAGAAATCAAGACTATATGGAACCATCGGAGCCCAATTCTCCCACCAAAGCAAACACTGAATATCCAAACACACCAGAAAAGCAAGATCTAGATTTAAAATCACATTTGATCATGATGCCGGAGGACTTCAAGACAGGCATGAAGAACTCCCTTAGAGAAACGAAGGAAAACATAAATAAACAAGTAAAAGCCTATAGACAGGAATCACAAAAATCCCTGAAAGAATTCCAGGAAAACACAATCAAACTGTTGAAGGGCTTATAAATGGAAATTGAATCAATGAGGAAAGAACACAGGGAAAGAACCCTGGATATAGAAAACCAAAGGAAGAGACAAGGAGCCATAGATACAAGCATCATCAACAGAATACAAGATTTAGAAGAGAGAATCACAGGAGCAGAAGATTCAATAGAAATCATCAACACAACTGCCAAAGATAATGTAAAACAGAAAAAGCTATAGGTCCAAAACATACAGGAAATCCAGAACTCAATGAGAAGATCAAACCTAAGGATAATAGGTATAGAAGAGAGTGAAGACTCCTAGCTCAAAGGACCAGTAAATATATTCAACAAAATCATAGAAGAATACTTACCTAACTTAAAGAAAGAGATGCCCATAAACAAACAAGAAGCCTACAGAACTCCACATAGATTGGACCAGAAAAGAAACTTCTCCCATCACATAATAGTCAAAACACCAAATGCAGAAAATAAAGAAAGAATATTAAAAGCAGTAAGGGAAAAAGGTCAAGGAACTTATAAAGGCAGACCTATCAGAATCACACCAGACTTCTCTTCAGAGACTATGAAAGCCAGAAGATCCTGGACAGATGTGATACAGACCCTAGGAGAACACAAATGCCAGCCCAGGTTATTGTATGCTGCAAAACTCTCAATTAACATAGATGGAGAAACCAAGATATTCCATGACAAAACCAAATTTACACAATATCTTTCTACAAATCCAGCACTACAAAGGATAACAAATGGTAAAGCCCAACATAAGGAGGCAAGCTACACCCTAGAAAAAGCAAGAAACTAATCGTCTTGGCAACAAAACAAAGAGAAGAAAAGCACACAAACATAAACTCACATCCAAATATGAATATAACAGGAAGCAATAATCACTATTCCTTAATATCTCTCAACATCAATGGTCTCAACTCCCCAATAAAAAGACATAGATTAACAAACTGGATATGCAAGGAGGACCCTGCATTCTGCTGCCTACAGGAAACACACCTCAGAGACAAAGACAGACACTACCTCAGAGTGAAAGGCTGGAAAACAACTTTCCAAACAAATGGTCAGAAGAAGCAAGCTGGAGTAGCCATTCTAATATCCAATAAAATCAATTTTCAAGAAACAGTCATCAAAAAAAGATAAGAAAGGACACTTCATATTCATCAAAGGAAAAATCCACCAAGATGAACTCTCAATCCTAAATATCTATGCCCCAAATACAAGGGTACCTACATACGTAAATGTGTGTTTTAAAGCTCAAAACACACATTGCACCTCACACAATAATAGTAGGAGATTTCAACACCCCACTCTCATCAATGGACAGATCATGGAAACAGAAATTAAACAGAGACGTAGACAAAGAGAAGTCATGAACCAAATGGACTTAACAGATATTTATAGAACATTCTATCCTAAAGCAAAAGGATATACCTTCTTCTCAGCTCCTCATGGTACATTCTCCAAAATTGACCATATAATTGGTCAAAAAACGGGCCTCAACAGGTACAGAAAGATAGAAATAATCCCATGAGTGCTATCAGACCACCACGGCCTAAAGCTGGTCTTCAATAACAATAAGGGAAGAACACCCATATATACGTGGAAGTTGAACAATGCTCTACTCAACAATAACCTGGTCAAGGAAGAAATAAAGAAAGAAATAAAAGGCTTTTTAGAATTTAATGAAAATGAAGGTACAACATACCCAAACTTATGGGACACAATGAAAGCTGTTCTAAGAGGAAAACTCATAGCGTTGAGTGCCTGCAGAGCTAAACCAAGAATTCACAGCTGAGGAATGCCAAATGGCTGAGAAACACATAAAGAAATGATCAACGGCTCCCAAACCCAGTGGGAGAGAGAGCTCACTGCCAAGACAGGTGGGCACTCCTGAGACTGCAGAGCGGAAGAGACCACCAACACTGCCCACCCCTGCCCACATCCCTGGCCCAAGAGGAGACTGTATACGGCCTCTGGGTTCCCTTGGGTAAGGGCACAGGAGCAGGAAATCCACTGCATCTGAGACACCGCCAGGACCTGAAGGGACCGACCAGATAAACAGTTCTCTGCACCCAAATCCCAAGGGAGGGAGAGCTAAACCTGCAGAGAGGCAGACACGCCTGGGAAACCAGAAGAGTCTACACTCGGCCCACATCTCTGACTCCAGAGGAAAACACCAAATGCCATCTGGAACCCTGGTGCACTGAAGCTCCCGGAAACGGCGGTGCAGATCTTCCTGGTTGCTGCCGCCGCAGAGAGCTCATAAGCAACACCCCACAAGCAAACTTGAGCCGTGGGACCACAGGTAAGACAAACCTTCCAGCTCCAAGCGGCCTGCCTGGTGAACTCAAGACACAGGCCCACAGGAACAGCTGAAGACCTGTAGATAAGAAAAACTACAGGCCCGAAATCCCAACACTCTGTCCCCATAACAGGCTGAAAGAAAACAGGAAAACAGGTCTACAGTACCCCTGACACACAGGCTTATAGGACGGTCTAGCCACTGTCAGAAATAGCAGAACAAAGTAACACTAGAGATAATCTGATGGCGAGAGGCAAGCCCAGGAACCCAAGAAACAGAAACCAAGACTACATGGCATCATCGGAGCCCAATTCTCCCATCAAAGCAAACACAGAATATCCAAACACACCAGAAAAGCAAGATCTAGTTTCAAAATCATATTTGATCATAATGCTGGAGGACTTCAAGAAAGACATGAAGAACTCCCTTAGAGAAACACAGGAAAACATAAATAAACAAGTAGAAGTCTTCAGAGAGGAATCACAAAAATCCCTGAAAGAATTCCAGGAAAACATAAATAAACAAGTAGAAGCCTATAGAGAAGAATCACAAAAATCCCTGAAAGAATTCCAGGAAAACACAATCAAACTGTTGAAGGAATTAAAAATGGAAATAGGAGCAATCAAGAAAGAAAACATGGAAACAACCCTGAATATAGAAAACCAAAGGAAGAGACAAGGAGCCATAGATACAAGCATCACCAACAGAATACAAGAGACAGAAGAGAGAATCTCAGGAGCAGAAGATTCCATAGAAATCATCGACTCAACAGTCAAAGATAATGTAAAGCGGAAAAAGTTACTGGTCCAAAAC
>NC_046159.1:83938212-84036112 GCF_011064425.1 Rattus rattus | reverse complement strand
TAACTGCTCCTGGGTTTGTAACACAGAAGGTTCCGTGGTTTGCTTAGTGAAAGTAGGTTTTACCTCTGCCTCAGGTATGTAAGCACTGTGGCAACTGGCATTCAGCTCTTGGCAGGCGGGAATCCAGCTCTGCTGGCTGCTCCTGTTCCCTGTTTTCAGAGGAGTCCCCAGATGGCACTGGAATTTTCCTTGGGTCAGGAATGTGGGCAAATACCTGTTCCTCTGGGTTGAATTCCTAGATTGTCACGTTTCTGGTTTGTCTCTTTCCAAGGGATTTGGGTGCAAGGAGCAAGAGGGACCGAAATTCAGTTCACTTCTGGAGTTCTGCCCACCAGAAACTGGCAGGTTCCTGTGGCTGACAGTCCTGTATTCTGTCAAGGAGGCACCATGCAGTTTCTTCTTGGGCCGGGAATATGAGCAGAAGTAAGGAAAAGTGGCTGTCTCTCCTCTGGTCACTGCATGTCCACATTTCAGGAAGTTCAACTTTCCCCATGGGTTTGGGTGCAGCAGGCTGTAGGATTCGTTCAGTTAGTTCTGGGCGTGGCTTGAGAAGTGTCTGTCCCAGAGACTTCTTTGTGTGTCTTGGGAGCCTGGGCCGTCCACTTAAACAGAAGGATTGGTCTTACACTCTGCTCTGTTATGCCAAATTGCTCCTGGCAGCTGACTTTCATCTCTTGAGCGAAACCAGAGGTCCTGCTCCTGACTGTTCCAGTCTTGTGCCCAGAGGGGCTGAATGTACTAGGCAATTTCCTCTTGGGTAGGAATGTGGGCAAAAGTATTTATGTCCTCTGGGTTCTCTGTATTGTCTGCCTTCCTGAAGGGTCAGCTCTCCCTCATATTTTCAGTTCCAGGGAGCTGAGGGAATTAGTTCAGTTCAATTCACCAAGGTGCTGCACCAAAACCAACAGGTTCCTACTGGCCCAGCTGCTCCCCGCCATTCCTGTATCCAGGGCACCATACCCAGCGGTTTCTCCCTTGGGCCGGAATGTGAGAGTAGAAGTGGGAAGAAGTGGCAGTCTCTCGGCCGTCTCCAGTTATCCGCAGCAAGGTTCATCTCCCGCCTCCCAGGATTTAGGGTACAGGGAGTTATGGGTCACATTTTCTTTATCCATTCCTCGGTTGAGATGTCTACATTTGTTTTTCCAATGTTGACTATTATAAATAGAAGCTGCTATGAACCCCTTAACATTTGTGTCTCCTTGATTTTAGGTATGATCCTTGCTTTTATTTTTCATTCAATTCTAGAGTCTTTTAATTTCTGTGTTCTGCCAGCATCGTTTTCATTCTGTGTAGGTTGTTTCTGTTCAATGGGTTTTAAAAGCTCTGATATTGAATTGTGTAGCTTTTGGCCTGTGATGTTCAGATAGGATTCCGATTAGGTTTTAATTTTTGTGTTTTCTGTTGAGACTTACTTTATATGTATGCAGTGACTGAAGATATATTCTTTTGGTAGTAGATAAAATCAATAATAAATATCTGTCATTTGGTTCATGATACCGAGTTAGCTCCAACATTTATGTTCTGTTTTATAATTTGTATATGAAATGGTGTATGTGACAATATCCTTGCCTTCTCCTACTGTTGGATTCTTTGTGTGTAAAATGGCATTTTCAGTATTCTTAACAATATTCAAAGTTTAATATTTATCTCAACAATGGTACACTGCTGAACTCCTGGTGAATTTGCATTGGTAACAGTTTAAGCAATTTATCAACATTTTTTCTTTCTTTTCTCTCCTGTAATCTGTTAGTGCCATTCTATCATTCTGTTCTAATAACATGTTAACCTTAAAGTCCAACTATAATATTGTTGTTTTCTTATCTAGAGTATTTATTTCAAATGTATCCAGTTTACCATATTTCTACCAAAGACAATGATAATTATAACAATTTATGGTGAAAATGAGCACACACACACATTCTTATATATTCTGTTTTGCCATGCAAAATACGATAATTATTAATTTTTGTCTTGGCTCTTTATGAATGGTAAAAATAAATACAGAATGCAATAAATCTTTGGGACATCAGTTTAATGTCCTGTATTAAATTAAAGCCGGGATCATGGTTTTTGCATTTTGTGGAATTCTACTTCAAGAATCTTAAGTGAAATATCCACAAAAGTGTTCCACACAGTCCTGCAATCCTTTCTTGGCTTGAACCTTCTTCATTGTTTTATTCTGACCCTTTGCTGTCTCTTGTGAAGTTTTGATAAAGTCGACTGTGGGAGGTGATACTTGACATATTTTCTTGGGTTGCCACCAATAATTAACGGTTTGACATTTCACATATTTGTTGGCAAATTTTGTATACAACTGGAAGAGGCCTTCTTCAGATCCTAATTTCAAATTGAGTTATTGTATTTATGGAGTTCTTCTTGTGTTTCATTAGATATTATTATTAGTTAACCGGCTTCTTTTGATTGTTCTTTTCTTTAAGTTTTTATTTATTTTGTTTATTTTTTATCCCAAATGTGCCTCCCCAGTTTCCCCCACACTTCCCCTCTGGTGGGCATCCTCTCTGTAATATTTCTACCTGGCCATCAAGCTGATATTAGACATGTCCTCACTAAGAAGGCATGGTAGTCCTCTGCTTCATATGTGCTGGGGCGCAAACTGTATAATGTATGCTCTATGATTGGTGCGATTGGATCATTCTAGGAGCTCCTAGAGGCCGGTTAATAGAGAGGACACTGTTGTGGTCTTTTATGTTGATTTCCACATCTCTTTAAAGTCTTAATCTTTCAAATTAACTCTTACAGGTTCCACAACAACTTGAGAAGAATAATTTTCTGTGGATATTTACACTCTGACTCCATTAGCTGCTGAAGACGCTTTCGGAAGGTTGATATGTTATAGTCCTCTGCAAAACACAATTTGGCATCGGTAATGATGTGAGTTGGGTGCACCTTATGGAATGGAGTCAAATGGGCTGGTCTCTGCTTGCACCCTGTTCCTTTTCATTCTCCTGCTCCATCTTTCCCTCTTCATTTCTTTAGACGGATAGCCTGGACATAGTTCTACCTGAAGACCCAGCTATATATACTGAATAAAATGCTCAGAGATGTTCTCCCATGTCCAAGGGACAAGTGTGTAAACTATGTTCAAAAAAAATTCATAATAACCGAGCTAGGCTTGGCTTGAATAAATGCTTCTGACAGAGCGGACAAATGAAGTATGGTTCATTTACACAGGTGAGTACTATACAGGCATTAAAAACAAGGACATCATAGATTTTGCAAGCAATGGTGCTGAAGAAAATACTTCATTGGTGAGGTAACTGGAACCCCTAAAGAACAGGAATGGTATGTACTTAGTTGTAAAGAAAGAATGTTAACCATAAAATTCCAGATAACCAGCTGGGCTCCACAGACTAAGTTAAACAAGAAGAAGTGCAGAAGTGTGCTTGGATCCCCCTTAGAAGGGGAAGAAAAATAGTCATCATGAGGCAAAAGGGAGGAAGGGATCTCTAGGTCAGAGAGGAAGGTAAAGGAATAGGAGGCAGGATCAGGCCCCAGGAAGAGAGACAGAGGAGAACATCCAGAGGCCAGAAGAATGAATGGAAGTATTGCAGCTGCAGGATGTGTTGGAGATTATAGACGTTCTAGACTCCAGGTTGAAGGAAGGCTCCCAGGTCAATGCAGATGACCTTCTCCAAAATGCTCAATGGTGGGATATGGACAGATCTTTCTCCCATCAAGTGGATTGTCTTTTGCTTTTCGTGTTTCTCTGCTATTGCAGAAGCTGTTTATCATCAGGTCAGTTGTCAACTGCTAGGCTGATTACCTAAGCAACACAACAATTTAGAAAGTGTTTTCCTATATCTATATGTTGAAGTATACCCCCACTTTCTTCATTATTTTCGAATGGTCAGGTTTTAGATTAATGTCTTTAAGACCACTTGATTAACTTTTTGTTGGGTTAGAGTTAAAGCTTCCATATTAATTATCTTTCATATGGACTGCAAATTTTCCTGCACACTACTTGATGAAGAAGCCAACTATTTTTTCATGGTGCGTTAGCATACTTTGACACAGTTGGATACCTGAAGCTTCAACCAAGACTTATATCCTCTATCCTCAATTACATTACTGTTGTTCATATTTCAGTCTGATTTTAAGCACTGTCGTATTTCTTACTATGGTTTGTAATTTTTTAAATGAAGGTTTCTTATGATAAATCAATAACACTCAATGGTATAAAATAAATAAATTTTTCTCCTTTGTACTTTCCTCGTCTCAATAGTCTTTCAAGCAGAATTAAAATCAAGCAAGTACATTGTGAATAAACCACATGTTGGTAATGTAATAGAAAATCTCTAGGATAAAGGCTATTCAACATGTAATGATTCTTTTTATATATTGGAATTTTCTTTATTTACATTAAAATGTTATTTCCTTTCCTGGTTTCCTCAAAACCACCTACCTCATCACATTCCCCCTGCTTCTTCTATGAGGTGCTCCCCACCCCACACTCTCTCCCCTCGTCCCTACCCTGGCCTTCTATACTGGGCATCAAAGGGCTTCCTGGGACTAGGGCCTCTCCTCTCATTGATGTACTACAAGGCCATTCTTTACATACCATGACTGAAGTCATTGGTCACTCCATGTGTACTATTTTTTTTACAGTGATTTAGTCCTGGGGCTATGGGGTTATCTGGATTTGGTTAATATTGTTGTTGTTCTTCCTGTGGGGTTTTTCAAACCTGCTCCATTTCTTCAGTCCTTTCTCTAACTCCTTCATTTAGGAACCCCATTTTTCAGTCCCAATGGTTGGGTGCAAATATCCACTTCTGTATTTGTCAGGCTCTGGCCCCAACCTCTCAGAAGACAACTCTATCCAGGTTGCTGTCCCCATGTGGTTCTTGGCATCCTCTATAGAGTCTGGGTTTTTGTTGACTGTATGTCATGGATCCCAAGGTTGGGCAGTCCTTTATTTCCTTTCCTTCGTCTCTGCTCCATTTTTTATCTTGTAGTTCCTCCTGTGATTGTTTTTGTCCCCCCTTGTAGAATGACGCAAGCATCCACACTTTGGTTTCCTTCTTCTTAAGGTTTTCGTATGATCTGCAATCATACCTTCGGTGTTCACCAGGTTTTTTAGTTAATATGCACTTATCCATTTGAGGTACATACCATGTGTCTTTCTTTTGTGACTAAATTTACCTCCATCAGGATATTTTTCTAGATTCCGTCCATTTTGCCTAAAAAATTTCATGAGATCATTATTTTAAATAGCTGAGTAGTAATCCATTGAATAAAATGTACCACAGTTTCTGTATCCATTCCTCTGTTGAAGGACATCTAGGTTCTTTTCAGCTTCTAACTATTATAAATAAGCTGGCTATGAACATAGTGGAGCTTGTGTCCTTGTTATACGTTGTAGCATCTTTTGGGTATATGCCCAAGAGTGTTATAGCTGGGTCTTCAGGTAGTACTATATCCAGTGTTCCCAGTTACTACTTGACTGATTTCCATTGTGGTTGTACCAGCTTTCAATCCCATCAACAAAGGAGGAGGGTTCTTCTTTCTCCACATCCTGTCCAGCATCTGTTGTCACCTGAATTTTTGATCTTAGCCATTCTGACTGGTGTAAGGTAGAATCTTAGGGATGCTTAGATTTACATATCCCTGATCACTATAAAATGTTAAACTTTTTTTAGGTACTTCTCAGCCATTTGGCATTCCTCAGTTGATAATTATTGGTTGAGCTCTGTACCCTATTTTAATAGTGTTATTTCATTCTCTGGAATTTAACTTATTGAGCTCTTTGTATATGTTAGATATTAGCACTCTATCAGATGTAGGACTGGTAAAGATCTTTTCCTAATCTATTATTTGCCATTTTCTTAGTCAGTGTTCTTTGACTTATAAAATTTGCAATTTTATCAACTCCTATTTGTCGATCCTTGATCTTAGAGCATAAGTCATTGGTGCTCTGTTCAGGAAATTTTCACCTATGCCCATGTGTTTGAGACTCTGCCCCACTATTCTTCTCTTAGCTTCAGTTTTATGTGGAGGCCCTTAGTCCACTTCATTCAAGGAGATAAGAATGGATCAATTTGCATTCTACATGATGACCTCCAGTTGAAACAGTGCCATTTGCTGAAAATGCTGTCTGTTTTCCATTGGATGGTTTTAGCTTCTTGGTCAAAGATCAAGTGACCATAGGTGTGTGGGTTCATTCTGGGTCTTCAGTTGAATTCCACTGAACTATCTGTCTGTCTCTGTACCAATACAACAATTTTTTTTCTCCAAATGGCTTTTATTTCTGTATTTTGAATTATTATTACTTGTATATTTCTCTCTTTTTTTTTTTAACTTGAGTATTTCTTATTTACATTTCGAGTGTTATTCCCTTTCCCGTTTCCAGGCAAACATCCCCTTCCCTCCCCCCCTTCCTTATGGGTGTTCCCCCCCCCCCCCCCCCCCCCCTTGCCGCCCCCCCCCCCCCCAGTCTAGTTCCCTGGGGGGGTCAGTCTTAGCAGGACCCAGGGCTTCCTTCCACTGGTGCTCTTACTAGGATATTCATTGCTACCTATGAGGTCAGAGTCCAGGGTCAGTCCATGTATAGTCTTTTAGGTAGTGGCTTAGTCCCTGGAAGCTCTGGTTGCTGGCATTGTTGTACATATGGGGTCTCAAGCCCCTTCAAGCTCTTCCAGTTCATTCTCTGATTCCTTCAACGGGGGTCCCGTTCTCAGTTCAGTGGTTTGCTGCTGGCATTCGCCTCTGTATTTGCTGTATTCTGGCTATGTCTCTCAGGATGCGACTACATCCGGCTCCTGTCGCCTGCACTTCTTTGCTTCATCCATCTTGTCTAATTGGGTGGCTCTATATGTATGGGCCACATGTGGGGCAGGCTCTGAATGGGTGTTCCTTCAGTCTCTGTTTTAATCTTTGCCTCTCTCTTCCTCAAGGGTATTCTTGTTCCCCTTTTAAAGAAGGAGTGAAGCCTTCACATTTTGATCATCCGCCTTGAGTTTCATTTTGTTCTAGGCAACTAGGTAATTCAAGCATTTGGGCTAATAGCCCTTATCAGTGAGTGCATACCATGTATGTCTTTCTGTGATTGGGTTAGCTCACTCAGACCAATACAATATTTATCACTATTGCTCTGTAATACAGCTTGAGGTCAGGGATGGTGATTCCACCAGAAGTTCTTTAATTGTTGAGGATAGTTTTCACTATAATTTTTTTTATTGAAAATGTGTTTGCAAATTGCTCTTTCTAACTCTATGACGAACTGAGTTGGAATTTTGATGGGGACTGCATTGAATCTGTAGATTGCTTTTGTCAGGATGGTCATTTTTACTATGTTAATCCTGGCAGTCTATGAGCATGGAAGGTCTTTCCATCTTCTGAGATCTTCAATTTCTTTCTTCAGAGTCTTTAACTTCTTGTCATATAGTTCTTTCACTTGCTTGGTTAGAGTCACACCAAGGTATTTTATATTATTTGTGACTATTGTGAAGGGTATCATTTCCCTAATTTCTTTCTCAGCATGTTTACCTTTGAATAGAGAAAGGCTACTTATTTGTTTAAGTTAATTTTATATGCAGCCACTTTGTTGAGGTTTTTTACTAGGTTTAGGACTTCTCTGGTCTAATATTTCGGGTCACTTAAGTATACTATCATATGATCTGCACATAGTGATTTTTTAATTATTCCTTTCCAATTTGTATCCCTTGACCTCATTTTTTATTGTGTTATTTCCTGGCTAATTTGGGTACTATATTGAATAAGTAACGAAGAGTGTGGCAGCCTGTATGAGTCAATATTATGATCAAAGTATTTCTTTTTTTTTTTGCTTGAATATTTCTTATATACATTTCAAGTGTTATTCCCTTTCCCTTTCCGGCAAACATCCTTCCTCCCTTCCTTGGGTGTTCCCTCCCACCTCCCCCCATTGCCCCCTCCCCCAACAGTCTAGTTCACTGGGGGTTCAGTCTTAGCAGGGACCCAGGGCTTCCCCCTTCCACTGGTGCTCTTACTAGGATATTCATTGCTACCTATGAGGTCAGAGTCCAGGGTCAGTCCATGTATAGTCTTTTAGTCCCTGAAGCTCTGGTTGCTTGGCATTTGTTGTACATATGGGGTCTCAAGCCCCTTCAAGCTCTTCCAGTTCTTTCTCTGATTCGATCAGAAGTATTTCTAAAATGGTTACTATTTATAACAATTTTATGGTATCAGTTTTTATGTTATGTCTACATTATACATATATTATATTTTTATTAATTTATTCCATTTCAGTAATATATAACTAAGTTCTTAAATAATTTGAATATTATATTGACTATAAATGTATCATTTATCATTTTGTTCTAATAAGAACTACTCCACTTTTATTTTTTCTAATATAATATGATGCTACTGCCCCCATGAAAAACTCTGAGATATACCCATAAACATATGGATTTCATAATTTGTTTAATACTATATGTTTCTGTGCATACCATTAATAGATAACTATGATAGTATAATTTAGGTGAAATTATTATATAGTGCCTTCTGTGGTCACTTGTGAATTCTGAAAAAGAAGGCTATAAAAGGTAGTAATCAATCATGTTGAATCATCCAAATGCTTTGCAATGAAAAACTGACCTACTGTCAGTCCAAATATAACCTCCACCAACACCTGTCCTGTGTTTAAATGAGTGATAGGCACAAGCAAAAGAAGAAGTTACAAGGATAGTATCTTTCAGCATTTTAAAATTTTCATTTTGCACAGACATCCTGAGACCACAGTACAGACTGCCACCTCTGCACACCTCTGCCCACATGCCTGGTCCAAGGGGAAACTGCACAGTTCCTATGGACACAGGGATACCTGCAGTTCTTGTCTGTGCCCAGGACTAAACTGAACCAGCCAAAGATCCCCCTGCACCCAAACCCTGTCAGGGAGAGAGCTGGACCTCAGATATGCGGATACCTCTGAGAAGTCAGAGGAGACTACCCTCTATCCACAGTCCAGACCCAAGAGGGAATCGCCTAGTGCCAACTATGACTGCTGGGTGCCTAGACCTAAGAATAGACAGGACCAGGACCTTTTAATTCCTGCCCATGCCTAGAGCTGAAAGACAGTCTCCATGAGCATGTAAACACCTGAAATTAGAGCACCTCTTCTCAAAAAAGGCTTAAAGAAAATGGGAAAATAGTTCTACAGGAGTGCTGACACATAGTCTTACAGCAGGGTGAAGTCACTCTCAGAAACAGCAAGACAAGCAAACACCAGAGGCAACGCAATGGGTACAGGCAAACTCAGGGCTGAAATCAACCAAGTAGAAATGAAAAGGACAATACAAGGAATCAACAACACCAGGTGCTGGTTCTTTGAAAAAAAAATCAACAAGATAGATAAACCTTTAGCCACACTAGCTAGAGGTCCCAGACAGCATGTCCAAATTAAGAAAATCAGAAATGAAAAGGGAAACAAAACAACAGAATCAGAGAACATTAAAAAAATCATCATCCTACTACAAAAGCCTATATTCAACAAAACTGGAAAATCTGGAGGAAATGGAAAATTTTCTAGACAGATACCAAGTATCAAAGTTACATTAGGAACAAATAAACCATCCAAACCACCCCATAAATACTAAAGAAATAGAGGCACTTATTAAAAGTCTCCCAAAAAAAAGAGCCCAGGACCACATGGATTTAGTGCAGAATTCTATCAGACCTTCATAGAAGACCTCATATCAATACTGTCCAAAATATTCCACAAAGTAGAACCAGACAGAACACTACCAAATTCTTTCTATGAAGCCACAATTACTCTTACACAGAAACCACAAAAGACCCAACAAAGAAAGAGAACTTCAAACCAATTTCCCTTATGAATATTGATGCAAAAAATACTCAATAAAATGCTTGCAAACCAAATCCAAGAACACATCAAAACAATCATCCATCATGATCAAGTAGGCTTCCTCCCAGGGATGCAGGGATGGTTTAATATATGAAAATCTATAGATGTAATCCACTATATAAACAAACTCAAAGATACAAACCACATGATCATTTCATTAGATGCTGAGAAAGCATTTGACAAAATTCAACACCCCTTCATGATAAAAGTACTGGAAAGATCAGGAATTCAAGGCCCATGTCTGAACATAGAAACATAGTAAAAGCAATATACAACAAACCAGTCACTAACATCAAACTAAATGGAGAGAAACTTGAAACAATCCTACTAAAATCAGGGACTAGACAAGGCTGCCCACTCTCTCCCTACTTAATCTATTTAGTACACGAAGTGCTAGCCAGAACAGACAATGAAAGGAAGTCAAAGGGATACAAATGGGAAGGGTAGAAATCAAAATATCACTATATGCAGATGATATGATAGTGTATTTAAGTGAACCCAAAAGTTCCACCAGATAATTACTTAACCTAGTAAACAACTTCAGCAAAGTGTCAGGGTATAAAATTAACTCAAACAAATCAGTAGCTTTCCTCTACTCAAAGGATAAACAGGGTTGGGGATTTAGCTCAGTGGTAGAGCCCTTGCCTAGGAAGCGCAAGGCCCGGGGTTCGGTCCCCAGGCCCGAAAAAAAAAAAGAACCAAAAAAAAAAAAAAAAAAGGATAAACAGGCTGAGAAAGAAATTAAGGAAATGACACCCTTCACAATAGTCCCAAATAATATAAAATATCTTGGTGTGAATTGGAGTAACCAAGCAAGTGAAAGATTTGTATAAGAACTTCAAGTCTCTGAAGAAAGAAATTGAGGAAGATCTCAGAAGATGGTAATATCTTCCATGTTCATGGATTGACAGGATTAATATAGTAAAGATGGCTATTTTGCCAAAAGCAATCTACAGATTCAATGCAATCATGATCAAAATTCCTAGTCAATTCTTTATAGTTATAGAAAGAACAATTTGTCAATTCCTTTGGAATAACAAAAAACTCAGGATAGCAAAAACTATACTCAACAATAAAAGAATTTCTGGGGGAATAACCATCCCTGCCTTCAAGCAGTATTACAAAGCAATAGTCATAAAAACTGTATGGTATTGGTACAGAGAAAGGCAGATAGATCATTGGGACAGAATTGAAGACCCAGAAATGAACCCACACACCTATGGTCACTTGATCTTTGATAAAGTAGCTAAAACCATCCAATGGAAAATCCAGAGGATTTTCAACAAATGGTGGTGATTCAACTGGAGGTCAGCATGTAGAAGAATGCGAACCAATCCATTCTTATCACCATGTACAAAACATAAGTCCAAGTAGATCAAAGACCTCCACATCAAACCAGATATACTCAAACTAAGAGAAAAAATAGTGGGGAAGAGTCTAGAACACATGGCCACTGGGGAAAATTTCCTGAACAAAAATCCAATAGCTTATGCTCTAAGGTCAAGAATCGACAAGAGGGACCTCATAAAACTGCAAAGCTTCTGTAAGGCAAAAGACACTGTCATTAGGACAAAATGGCAGCTAACAGCTTGGGAAAAGATCTTTACCAATCCTACATCTGATAGACGGCTGATATCCAAAACATACAAAGAACTCAAGAAGTTATGCTCCAGAGAGCCAAACAACCCTATTAAAAAATAGGGTACAGAGCTAAACAAAACATTCTCAGCTGAGGATTAACAAGTGGCCAAAAAGCACCTAAAGAAATGCTGAACAGCCTTAGTCATCAGGGAAATGCAAATCAAAACAACCCCGATATTCTACCTCACACCAGTCAGAATGGCTAAAATATAAAACTCAGGTGACAGCAGATGCTGGCGAGTATGTGGAGGAAGAGGATCACTCCTCCACTCTTGGTGGGATTGCAAAATGGTACAACCACTCTGGAAATCAGTCTGGAGCTTCCTCAGAAAATTGGATATTGTACTACCTGAGGACCCAGCTATACCTTTCCTTGGCATATACCAAAAAGATGGTCTAACATACAACAAAGACACATGCTCCACATGGAGAGACAAGCTCCACGATGTTCATAGCAACCTTTTTTTATAATAGTCAGAAGCTGGAAAGAAGCCAGATGCCCTTCAACAGAGGAATGGATTAAAAAATGTAGTACATCATTCAGAGGGGCAAACATGCCTGGGAAGCCAGAGGAGACTCCTCTCTGCCCACATTTCTAACTCTAGAGGAAAATGCCTAGCGCCATTTCAGTCCACTGTGCACAGGACCTGAGAGAAGGCAGGCAGGCTCTTCTGGTTGCTACCTGCGTGGAGAGCTAAAACCCATCCCTGAGGAGCGACTTCAGGCCTGAGACCAGACGAAAGACCAACTTTTCTGCTCCAAGTGACATGCGTGGTGAACTCAGGACACACACCCACAGGAACAGCCAATAACCAGTAGACAGTAGTGACTACATGACTGAAAGCAGAACACTCTGTTCACATAATGTGCTGAAAGAGAACAGGGAAACAGGTCTATAGCACTCCTGACACACAGGCCTATAGGACAGTCTAGGCACTGTCAGAAATAGCAGAACAAGGTAACACCAGAGACAACCTGATGGCGAGAGGCAAGCACAGGAACCCAAGCAACAGAAACCAAGACTACATGGCATCATCAGAGCCCAGTTCTCCCACCAAAGCAAACACTGAATATCCAAACACACCAGAAAAGCAAGATCTAGGTTTAAAATCACATTTGATCATGATGCTGGAGGACTTCAAGAAAGATATAAAGACCTCCTTTGACAAATGCAGGAAAACACAAATAAACAAGCCGAAGTCTATAGAGAGGAAATGAAAAAATCCCTGAAAGAATTCCAGGAAAACACAATAAAACAGGTGAAGGAATTAAAAATGGAAATAGAAGCAATAAAGAAAGCACAAAGGGAGTCAACCTGGATATAGAAAACCAAAGGAAGAGACAAGGAGCCATAGATACAAGCATCACCAACAGAATACAAGAGATAGAAGAGAGAATCTCAGGAGCAGAGGATTCCATAGAAATCATCGACACAACTGTCAAAGATAATTTAAAACGGAAAAAGCTACTGGTCAAAACATACAGGAAATCCATGACTCAATGAGATCAAACCTAAAGATAATAGGTATAGGAGAGAGTGAAGACTCCTACCTCAAAGGACCAGTAAATATGGCAAGAAAAATCCATAGTAACCTCCCAATCAGATGTCTGCCAGGCTAGAAAACCCCTCCCTTGTTTGCCATTTCCTTTTAAATATTGTCCCACTGAGAGTTTGTGCTCCACCTTCCAGTCCTAGTATGTCGGAGATAGCCTAAGCTAGAGCTTGAAATAAAGAGATTCTAGTGTGATTGCATCAGAATTGGCAACTTGGTGGTCTTTTGGGGTTCACAAAAAGAGCACACCAACTTATTATCTCCAATGATTGTCACAGAAGGAGGTTATGATACTGTTGTTTTCCTTTTCCAAATGATGCCTGCATATTGCATTATCCTCTTTAGTCGTCTGACCATAGGTCACAGCTCATAATACAATCATGGATACATGATGAAAGAAGAAACTTCCTGAGGAATTATTACATATATAACACTTCCATCTGAAGATCGAATGACTACTTAGCACATTCTACTTCATAACTTGGTGGGTCAGATAACACCAACCTTATATGGCTAGCTAGAAGCTCCTGGTAATCTGGTGGCCCTCTGTCAAATGTTTGTCTTCATCTAAGATTTATTAAGAGGCCATGAACTTGTCTCCCAAAGGGAGATTATTTTTCTGCAGATGGTGGAAGATTCCCGCCACCCAAACCCCAAGTGCTTCCACTGTGATTCACATCCAGGGGTCTACTAAGGCTCCAAAGAGGATTCTTATCTGCTACTGAAATCGCTGGTAAACTGGGTCTGCTAGATCTTTGGCTCAAGGTGCAAAGCAGCCTGCACCATAGTACAGACTTGTGGAAGAATATTATGTTATTTAAGTATTAGTCAAAGCTAGTTTTCCAAGTGCCTTTGTGTACGGGATGGACTAAAGTGTACAAGTAAGAAATGTGCTATCCCCAGAATCTATGTAAGCCCACTAGGCATTCTGTTTCTTTCTTGGTCATAGGAAGCAGCAGGTATAGAAAATTACACTTCACCTTCGAAGGAATATTTCTATAACCTCCTAAAAGGGACACCTAGAAATTTCACCAAGGAAGCATGCCCTTGAATTTTGTTTGAAATTATTTTCTCATCTTCTAATGTGCATGTGATTTATCAAAAATTCCCCATAGGAATAGAGTATTGTTCTTCCAATGATGTTGCAATCCCTTCCAGCTCCTTCAGTCTTTTCTCTAACTCCTCCATTGGGGCCCCTTTTTCTGTCCAACAGTTTAGCTGCATGCATCCTTATCTGTGTCAGTAGGGCTCTAGCAGAGCTGAGACACCCACATCTGGCTTCTGCCAGCAAGCAGTTTTTGGCATCAGCAATAGTGACTGGATTTGGTGACTGCATATGGGATTGAGCCCCAGGTGAGGCAGTCTCTAGATGGCCTGTTCTTCAGTCTCTGCTCCACTCTTTGTCCCTATATTTCCTCCTGTAACAATTTTGTTCTCCCTTCTAAGAAGAACTGAAGCATCTGCACTTTGGTCATCCTTCTTCTTGAGCTTCCTATGATCTGTGAAATTTTTCTTGGGATAATATCCACTTATCAGTGAGTGCATGCCATGTGTGTTCTTTTGTCATTGAATTACCTCACTCTGGGTAACATTTTCTAGGTTCATTCATTTGCCTAAGAATTTCATGTAGTCATTGGTTTTAATAGTTGAGTAGTACTCCTTCGTGTAATGTACCACATTTTCTGTATTCTGTTGGAGGATATCGGGGTTCTTGCCAGCTTCTGGCTATTAAAAATAAAGCTGTTATGAACATAGTGGAGCATCATGTGACCTTCTTTCATGTTGGAGCATCCTTTGGGTGTATGCCCAGGAGTGGGAGGACTGAGTCCTCAGGTAGAAATAGGTTCAGTTTTCTGAGAAACGACCAGACTGATTTTCAGAGTGGTTGTACCAGCTTGCAATCCCACCAGCAAAGAGGAGGGTTCCAATTTCTCAGCATCTTGCCCAGCATCTGCTGTCACCTGAGATTTGATCATCGCCATTCTGACTGCTGTGAAGTGGTATCTCAGGGTTGTTTTGATTTGCATTTCCTTGATGACTAACAATGTTGAACATTTCTTTAGGTGCTTCTCAGCCATTTGATATTCCTCAGCTGAGAATTCTTTGTTTAGCTCTATACCCCATTTTTAAATTGGATTATTTGATTCTCTGCAGTCTATCTTCTTGAGTTCTTTGTATATATTAGATATTAGCCCTCTACTGGATATAGGATTGTTAAAGTCCTTTTCCCAATCTGTTCGGTGCTGTTTTGTCCTATTGACAGTGTCCTTTGCCTTACAGAAACTTTGCAATCTTATGAGGTCCTGTTTGTTGATTCTGGAACTTAGAACATAAGCCATTGGTGTTCTGTTCAGGAAATTTTCCCCTGTGCCTATGTGTTCGATGCTCTTCCCCACTTTCTCTTCTTTAGTTTCAGTGTACCTGGGTTTATGTGAAGGTCTTTCATCCACTTGGGCTAGAGCTTTGTACAGGGCAATGGTAATGGGGAGGGGAACACCCATATAGGAGGGGAGGAGGAGGGGTTAGGGGGATGTTGGCCTGGAAACCAGGAAAGGGAATAACAATCGAAATGTAAATAAGAAATGCTCAAGTTAATAAAGATAAAAAAAAAAAAGAATGGATCAATTTGCATTCTTCTACATGCAGACCTCCAGTTGAAACTGCACTGCTTGGTGAAAATTCTGGTTTTTTGGGTTTTTTTTCCCCCACTGGATGCCTAGTTTGGGCAGCTCTACCACTACACTTCCCTAGCTATGGGATACCTTATTACCTGCAGATTCTTCAGGCCATGTGCTTCATCTCCATCTCCCTTTCACCTCTCCCTCCTCAGTCTTCCCCTTATCCCTCCCTCTCCCCCCTGGAATTCTTCAGTACCTTCCATTCCCCTGACCAGTCACTGTCTCTAGCCTTCATTTTACTAGTTAAAATGGGGAGAAGGTCCAGAAGAAGTCAAATGAGTACTAGTTTCACTCCTATTGCTAGGAAGCTCCTCTTGGGGAATCTTAATTAACATCAAAATACAAACAGCACCAGGGCAACTCACAGAAGTGCATTTCCTGAATAGAGCAAAAGGCTGGGTCCTGTTTATATATCCATTCTGTTAGTCTGTCTTCTTATTGGGGAATTGAGCTCATTGATATTAAGAGATATTAAAGAACAGTGATTGTTGTTCCCTGTTATATTTGTTTTTAGAGGTATAATTGTGTTTGTGTGGCTCTATTTTTGGGAGGTTTGTTACAAGAAGATTACTTTCTTGCTTTGTCTAGGTTATAGTTTTCCTCCTATAGTTGTGCTGGAGTTTTCCATCTATTACCCTTTGTAGGATTGGATTTTTTTTTTTTTATGGAATATCCTGACTTTCTATCTATGCTAATTGAAAGTTGTGCTGGACACAGTAGCCTGGGCTGGCCTTTGTGTTGTCTTAGGTTCTGTGTGACATATGTCCTGGATCTTCTAGCTTTTATAATTTCTGTTGACAAATCTGCTGTAATTCTTATAGGTCTGCCTTTATATGTTACTTGACCTTTTTCCCTTACTGCTTTTAATATTCTTTCTTTTTCTGTGTGTATTTGGTGTTTAGACTATTATGTGACAGGAGGAATTTCTATTCTGGTCCAATGTATTCAGAGTTCTCTAGGCTTCATGAATGTTTATGGGCATCTGTTTCTTTAGGTTAGGGAAGTTTTCTTCTTTAATTTTGTTGAAGGTATTTACTAGCCCTTTAAGTTGGGAATCTTTGCTCTCTTCTACACCTATTAACTTTAGGTTTGCTCTTCTCACTGTGTCTTGGATTTCCTATATGTTTTGTGTTAGAAGCTTTTTGCTTTTTGCATTTTCTTTGACTATTGTGTCAATGTTTTCTATGGTATCTTCTGCTCCTGAAATTCTTTCTTCAATCTGTTGTGTTGTGTTGGTGATACTTGTGTTTATGACTCCTGATCTTTTTCCTAGGTTTTCTTTCTCCAGGGTTGACTCAATTTGTGATTTCTTTATTGTTTCTATTTCCATTTTTAAATCCTGGATGGTTTTGTTCAATTCCTTCACCTGTTTAGTTGTGATTTCCTGTAGTTCTTAAAGGGTTTTTGGTATTTCCTCTTCAAGGGCTTCTACTTGTTACTTGAATTGTCCTGTATTTCTTTAAAGTAGTTATTTATGTCCTTCTTAAAGTCTTCTATCATCATCATGAGATGTGAGTTTAAAGCAAAGTCTTGTTTCTGTTGTGTTGGGATATCCAGTATTTGCTGTGGTTGGAGAACTGGGTTCTGATGATATCAAATAGTCTTGGTTTCTGTTGCTAAGGTTCTTGCACTTGCCTCTTGCTATCTGGTTATCTCTGATATTAGTTGGTCTTGCTGTCTCTGGAGTTTGTCTCTGCAGTGGACCTGTGAGCCTCTAATCTTGGGAGTGAGAGCACTGGGAAACCTGCTCTCTCAAGGTAGTTTTTGGGTCAGAGAACTGTGGGACAACCCCAACTCTGGGCATAGATGGAGACCACAAAGGTGCTGTCCTTGGCCACCCTGTGGTTTCCTCACCCCGTGAACTCCTGGCCTATCTCTCCTTAAACAGTCAATGGAGAGAAATTGGGGTCCCACCTGTGGGCTATGGGTTTAGTGGGGAGAATACTCTTGGCAGACCATCTGTCTGTGGGCAGGTTTTGTGTCTGAGGGTTGTGGGACATCCCTAGCTCTGGGCACAGATAGAGACCAGAAGGGTATCTCCTCAGGTTGCTCTGTGGCTCAAAAGCCTTATGCACTCCCAGGCGGTCTCTCCTTGCACAGTCATTGGAGAGAAAATTGGGTCCTACCTTTGGGGTGTGGGTGTAGGAGGGAGAGTTCTCCTCACAGACCTGCTCTCTAAAGGCAGATTTTGTGTCAAAGGGCTCTGGAACAACTGCAGCTCTGGGTGCAGATGGAGAATGGAAGGCTCAGTAAAACTCTTGATTCAGGCTTCAATATGTGTGTGCTCAGTACTAAATGTGGGTCCTCTGAAAGTGTGCAGTGGCTTTTCACAACTAAGCCATTTCTCTTCTACCAGGAAATTTAGATGTAAATACTGAACCCACTTGAATAAAACAAATACCCTGAAATTAAATAGTTTTTCATCACCATTAAACAAAGAGGTCT
Organism: Rattus rattus; assembly: GCF_011064425.1. NCBI lineage: Eukaryota > Metazoa > Chordata > Mammalia > Rodentia > Muridae > Rattus > Rattus rattus. The sequence goes on along the minus strand of NC_046159.1, from coordinate 84,017,933 downwards.
CAGGCATACCCTTATCCTTTGCTGTAAACAATCTTTTGAGAAATCCATCAGCAAACTTGATAACACACACTTACTTTGGATGCTATGTTTTGTATATAAATCTTGCAACTTCCCGTATTCATCCACAGCTACCCTTGGCTTAGGCACCCTGTTGTGTAATTTTTTATCTACAGTCCTCTTCCTCAATGCCCACATGGGAAACTGGTCCACAGATATCAGTATATCCATCTGAATTTCAAAAGTGCCAGAAATGTAGCTGTTCCCATTATCTCTTCATTCCTACAATAGCTACACCATCTGGGTGACTTGTACACTACCAAATTGAATACCTGTGTCTAGAACACAGATTTTGTGTAATAACTCTCAAGAATACTTTTAAGATTTTAATTCAATGATACTGGTGTCTTTCCAATCACCACTAATTTCTCAGTCCTTGTGGATAAGAATAGAGTATTCCAGCAAAGAAAAAAACTTCAGAAGTTCTTGCTTCTTGTTAATAACAGTTAATAACTCTCAACACCTACTGAGAGTCTCTCTGGATCTCTGAAATTCTGTAATAAGATCTCCACAGATGCCAAAAGGCAAATGTTACATCCAAGATCATATGCTGATCATTTCATCTATAGCATAACCAGATAAATTCATTCAATAAAAAATGGCCCTGATAGAGTCTTTAAACTGTCCTCTGAAAATATAAAAGGCAGGCCTCCATCATCCATACTGTTCTCTTAGAGTCCAAACTCCTAGAGTACAATCCACCAAGTTTTTAACATTCAATGGACTTGCTAATCCAAAGTTCCAATGCATGTCCACAATCTCTCAAAGGAATAAGTCAATATCAACTTGAATTCGACTCACTATGTGATAAACACCATGATCAGAAGCAAGTTGAGTTGGAAAAGATTTATTTGCCTTATACTTCCACATGTTAATCTTTTGTCAGAAGAGGTCAGGACAAAAATACAAGGAGGGCAGGAAGCTGGAGGCAGGAGTTACTCTAGAGGCTTTGGAAGGGTGTGACTTAGGGTTTGCAATATGTGGCATGCACATCCTGCTTTCTTTTAGAAGCCAGGACCACAAGCCCACGATGGCATCATGTAACTTCCCCACCAATCACTCATAGTACTCTACAGACATGTTTATAGTTAGATCATTTGGAGACATTTTCAATTTCTTTCTCTTATTTTTTTCATTGATTTATTTTATCAGCTTTACATCCTGATCACAGCCCATGTCCCTTGGAGACATTTTCTTAATTGAGGTTTCCTCCTGTCACAGGAATGTTGCTTGTGTCAGTGCATAATACTATTCAAAACATGGATCTACTTTCATTCTTTGGTTAGATATCAAGTAATTCCATTCTAGTTTTGAATATAGGGGCTAGTTATGCATCATGCCTACCTATTGCTTACTGTTTTTCATGGTTACTATATAGGAAAATTATAAGTCTCCTACTGACTCCATAAGGTAAATGTTACATCCAAGACCATATGTTGATCATTTCACACTCATCCATAGCATTTTCTCCTTCATTCTTTTAGTTAATTATGTTATCCCTTCTCTACACAGGAAGAAGTAGAAAGAGAAAGTCAGAAGAAAGTGGAAAAGGTAGTGATGGGAAAGAGAAAGAAGGAACAGGTACAACTTTCTAAGACTTCCCAAGTGCTCAAGTTCCTGGAGAATGGCAAGTACCCTAATTCTCACATTGAAAAGTTTACAAGTCTAAGGCATGCCTCCTATTGGGTACTGAAATCACCTATTGTTAATGGATTCATGTTACTATGTGTCTTTTAATCCAGTTGCACTTTATCTTCTATATGAAATCATGTGTCCTTGATTCGATACATATATTTTAGGATGTTAATGACTTCTTGGTCAAGTGTTTCCTTATTAGAATGAAAGGTCCCTCTTCTCATTAGTTTCAGTTCAAAGTCTATTTTGGCGGATGTTAAGATAATGGCACTTGCTGTTATCTCCTGGTTCCATTGGAGAGCTTTTTTCTATCCTTTTACTCTAAGGTGGTGCCCATTTTAACACTAAGATGTGTTTCAGAAAAATTTATTTTTTTATTCATTCAGTTAGTTTCTGATTTTGAATGGGGGATTAAAGCCATTCATGTTTGAATAATTATTTAAATCTCTGTTTTATATCTGGCCATTCTACTGTTGATTTTTGGTGTTGTGTCAATGGTATTTTGTGTTTTTCTAGCTGTAACTTTATATTTTCGTCTTTCTGCTATTCTCATTTCTACCTTCAGCCCAAAATATTACTTCCCATATTGCCTTATATTTGGTAACCTGAATACAAATTCACAATACACACACACACACACACACACACACACACACACATATACAGGCTGTCTATTTCTCTATGTTGTGGACATTTGTACTTAGTCTTCAATCACAACAGTAGTTTTACTAGGTATATTATTTTATATTGACTGTCATTTACGTCCTGAGATGCAGTTTTGCAGACTTTTCTGGTTTTGAAAGTTTAACTTGAGAAATCAGCTGTTCTTTCTCCATTAATCTGTAATTAGAAAAGTTCACTTTTCCATTTGCTGGGTTTTCTTTGTCACTTGCAGTTTTTCTCTTAGAGCTTTCAATTCAGTTTTGTTTTGTATTCTTAGTGTTTCAACTATAAGATGCATAAAAACTTTTGTTAATGATCTTGTCATTTTTTATTCTGTGTGCTTCTTATATTTGTACGGATGTGGGTTTGTGGCAGTATTCTTCAATGACCTTGTGGAAGGTCATTTGTTTGCCACTCACTTGGGATTTTTCTCTGTGGCTTGGGCTTATAATTTCAAGATTTGACTTATTTCATGGTGTCCTACATATACAATCCTTCTAAATACTTTACCAAATGAACCATATTTCTAGACCAACAGCCTGATTTCTGCTGATAATAGAGCTATATTACCTCCCATCAGTTTACTCTGTAAGAAAAATGGCTTTCCCCAAGTATGTTTTTTGGAGGTAACATTTTCATAATTTTAGCAAAATAGATGTTGATTTTTATGTGAGTCTATGAAGCCACTGTCAAGTATGTATGGAGGATACCTCGAATACTTAGCAGTTTGGATACCTTGGGATTGTTTTTCTACTTCCTTCCAATGGGATATTATTGCTATTACTTTTGTTATTCACAAGGTCTTTATCTATTCATCCACACACAGAGTTAAGGCCTGGAGAGAATAGGTCACACATGGGAAACCTAGAGCTCAACTGTTTCTACACCATTGTTCTCCTGAAATTAGAGAAGTTTACTTTTTCCATTTGATGGTGCCCATTTCTAATAACCTTGAAGTCAAAACTGCCTTTTCCAGATGACGAAGTATGGGTGTAGAGGGAGATGAGCTAATGGCATTTCTTCCATATAACTATTTCTTCAGGTCTCATTCTCCATAGATGTTTACAAAGACCCAGATGGGTGAGTGTTTCTTTTGCTCTACATTATAGTGAGCACAGTAAGTAGGTGTTAAAATTAAGCAGGGTTCTATAATAAATCGAGCAGTCTCTGCTTAGAATTTTACTTTTTCATTATATTACACCATAAGCAAACAGAAAAGATGCTTGCAGACATAAAAATATCAATGTAATGATGAATAAGAACATGGATTCACTAAATTTGATTTTTTATTATATAGGTGACAGTAGAAATGGTTATTGGGAAGAGGAAAAGGCCCAGTAGAATTGTGAATAGAGACAGGAAATGTTCATAGGGTGAAGATAAATCAATAGGTATTTTATGTTAAATGAAAATGTTATCAAACCTATCACTTTTTACAGTGATTGTACACTGATAAATATCTTAAATGTAGCTCCCGTCTCAACCTTTCACAAGACAGAGGATTTTCTTGAGAGTGTGGTCTAATTATTCTAAGATCATGGTTTCACCTAGGTATGGCCAACTGTGTTATTTTTCCATCCCTGTATCAAAATACCTGGGATATCTTAGAGGGTAAAAAACAAATCACTGATATTTCTTGGTGAGCAGGAGTACATATTATGGTACATTAAGTTGTACTTTGTATTTTCTCATTTACTACTTTGCTCAAGTTACCTGACTAGTGTGTATTTATTTACATAAAACAAGAATATAGAACATATATAAACTAATTTAACATTTATCAGTAATTTTCTGGTATGGTAAGTTTAAGTATACTTAGGAATTCTTAGGAATGTTTCCATTAATGACATGGTAAAACATAAAGCCCTTTTAACATCATAAAAGTTTTATATGTTTTACACATATTGTTTAATCTACTTCAATGATTTCTAATAAAGTAGATCATTTGTAGGTACTTCAAAAATATTTGAAAAGCTCACCTCATTGCTAAATTCATGTAAAATTATTCTTACACAACTATAAACTGGATAATTTTCAGTAGGATTTTTAGTTATTTTACTTAAATGAAGTAATTTTTCTTATTTCAAGTTTTATAAATTGAATTTTGTAACATTAATACTGAATGATATCGAGTAAGCTATTCATTCAATAGCCATGAGAAAAGTATTTGCAATTCTTGAACAGTATAAAATCATTTAATGTCAAAACCCCTAATGTTTCCTTTAATAGTATCAAATTTGAATTGCTTTCTAAAATATCATTTGTACACACACACACACACACACACACACACACACACACACACGCAAAATGCCAACAAAATTTGTTTTTGTGATAAATATTACAAGTCCATTTTTTATTTTCCTGGAATGTAAGATATATATATATATATATATATATATATATATATATATATAATAAAATTGAAAATAAAAGGCAGTTGTGTGGCATTATGCCTATTACCAAAGCACTTTGAAAGCTAAGGCAGAAGGATCATGGGTTTCATCAAAGTATGTCTGAACTAAATGTTGAGAACTGTTTGTCCCTCTCCCTCTCCCTCATCACATCCTCTGTCTGACTGTCTCTCCCCCTCACAGACACAGACACAAATACTAGATTAAAGTGAAGAACTGACCATGTAGAATTATGAAATTATTTTCAGTAACATGGAATGAAATAATGCCAGCAACTGCCATTAATTCTCTGGCTACAGAGTATAAAAAACATAAAAAACCATTTGTCAGAAACAGATGTTTATGTTTTTTAACCATTACAGAATTTTCAGTTTTTAAACATTACAGATTTTTCAGTTTGTTTTGAATAATTTATTTTAAAAGTCTACACTGGTACACTAGGCAGGACTGTGGATCTGATCCTGTCACCCAGTAAACAAAGGACACATTCTTCATTTTCCTTAAGTTCATCTTACTTCATGAAAATCGTTTAATGTACCTCTGTCTCTCACTCAACTCAAGTGATATAAACATATTCATGATAGCAACTCCAGAACTCACTATTTTGGTCTATTCTTACATCTGATAGTCCAACAATCTCTTTTTCTCTTTCTTTCTCTCTTTGCACACAAACACACACACACACACACACACACACACACACACACACACACACAAATTTCCAGTGAACATTCTCATATCTTCCTCAAACTTACCCAACAAGTATTACTGCTAATATTAGTTATAAATAGTAAAATTCATTTAGTTATATGAAGCATAAGCTAGATATATCAAACAAATATTAATTTAATGTATATCAGTAATTTTCTAGTCTGTTAAGTTTGCATATAACTAGGAATTCTTAGGGAAGTTACAGATCACGGCTAAGTAAGGCATAAAGCATTCTGAACAACATATAAGTTTCAAATGTTTATGTAGATTTGTTTAATCTCTTGTAAAGCATTCTAATAAAATAAAAAACTTGCACCACGCACTGTGACAATGCTCTGACAGGATTGCTGCCCCACGGTCTCTGCAGAGATACCTCTGCTGCTTCATCTCAGGGGAACTGGCTCATAACTGTGAGATTATAACATCCTACTCAGTAGCTCTGTGCTTCCATTTAAACTTGTGCCAAATTTAATTTCCAACAAACAATTTAAGAGTATCAGGTAATAATTACTATTTTATTAAAAAGTAACAAGTATTGCTGGCTATCTCTTTTATTATTTATTTTTTAGTTATTTCATGAACTAATTTGAATTGCCAAGTTTTTCATCTATCTGAGATTCCTAAAAATATCGTGTTGTTGACAATGAACTGTACATCAGCCAACAAATTCATTTGTCACCTGAAAGTCACATACTTATTTTAATTTCTTTCTGAGCAGTCATACAGCTCATTATGCTAAATGTGATAAAGCTTAAAATGAAAATAATATTTTTGGATTATTATCATTGTTTGTTCCCTATATTACTACATCTTCAAAAACAATACAAAGATGGCTATATGTGCATAAAACAAGATTGTTCTAAAATATTGGAATAAGGAAGAGGTTAAGTGACTGTTCACAGAGAATGTAGAGCTCTCTCTGCCTCTGCCTTTGTCTCTGTCTCTGTCTCTCTATCTCATTCTCTCTGTCTCCCCTTGTGTGTGTGTGTGTGTGTGTGTGTGTGTGTGTGTGTGTGTGTGTGTGTGTGTGTGTGTGTTTGCCCTCCCTTTTGTGTGGCATTCCTCTTCAGACAACTGGCTGCAAACTGCTTAGTCTTTTGGTTTGGGTGACTTAAATAACTGATGGTTTCTCCACTGTTGCCAATGTTTATTGATATAGTCTGGGTTTTTACTACTTAGAACTAAATATTGCAGGTTAAACTAACATGGAAGCCATGAATGTTGTCAATTTCTTTTCAAATAAAACATTATTTTTCTCAATGCATATATCTGTGTTTTTACCCATGTCAGCTTTGTTCTTTTTTACCACCAAATCTCAACTCCACTGAGTCCCAAATAAAGATGCCAATTTATGAGGTAGAAGGGGCAAATTTTACATTTTACATTAATATCTTTTACCTTACTATCATTTATTATATTACTTACAATACTTGTCTTGTGTTAATGAAATATTACCATATAATTAGTTATAAATTATATATATATACATATATACATATATATATATATGGTTTGTCCATTTGTAGTTTTAAAATTAGAATTAGGGAACAGTTCTTAAATTTTGGAGGCCAAGGCTTGAACTAAGTATGATCCTGGAGCTTTTTAATTAAATAATTTATATATGTATGTGTATGTATATTTATATTTTGCCTACATATATTACCTGTGTACCACTTGTGTACCTTGTCAGATAGGGCAATGTATCTGCTTGAACTATAGTCCTAGATGGTACATGAATGATCATGTCATTACATGTCATGACAATTAAACTCATGTCTTTGCAAAAGCAAACAGTCCTCTTGACCACTGAGCTACATCTTTATCCTGTATACTTGAGTTTCTAAAAACAGAACATCATGATGTAGCTACTGTAAATGTATGTTGGTAAGAGAATCAGATGTTTGACACTGGTGATTCAGATGAATCCATTCCTTTACAAAATTAAGATTTTTTAGGAACAAATTTATGTATACATAAAATGTGTGAATTATGCTGTCTTATTCATGGATATGTTATAGGATGGTCTTGGGCACTACCTTCTGTATTATTTTTTATACATCTATGTATGCATGTATATACATATATGGACTATACTAGAGAAGTGCAAGATAAAATTAGGCAAACATTTTCTTACAAAAATCTGGGCCAGTGTAGTTGTTTTCTCTTTCTCTATCACAAGCTAACTTTAAAGTACTAAATCAAATTAATTGAATGGGAAGAAATCTGTTTTAAACTATAAATTCACAAGCAGCCTCACAATCTGGTCATCTTCAGCAAGTTCATGTTTGTCATAATGTTTGGCAAATAGTGGTTCTCTTAATGTCACATTCCCTTTTGTTGGAGGCTCCAAATGCTATATCTTCAGGTGTGATTGGGTAGTAACTACAGAAACCAGGAAAGGAAAATGACACCATTGCCAGAATAGGGCTGGGGATGGGAGCAATGGAGAGCAGAATTTCAAGGCACAAGTGTCTTTACAGGAAAATGGAAAGGGGGCTTCTTAGAGAGTGGAGGGAGATAAATACTGAAGAAAGAATTAGGTAAAATATCAACAGGAATGGCTGAAAAGAAATAACTTCTTATTCTATTAACAATTTATAATTCCATTCAAAAGGAAAATAAAAACAGTATTTGCCACTATAGGTGGGAGTTAGTTTTTTAAACCTGAAAGTCAGTCCCATAAATTATGATGAGATGGAAACTAAACTGGTCTCCCTCTATGAATACTTATAATGATAATTAATGGTTACAGGATGTAGAAAGTACACAAATTGTCTCAAACTGTATCTACTCTTGAATTCAGATTATGCACTTCTTTGAAAAAGGAACATAAAAATAGATGACTTGAGGAAGATGTTTTGCTAATTAAAATAGTGGAATTATCATGAATTAGCACAGTTCTTTCATTAGAATTGTGAATGAAAACATAGGTATTTGCACAAAATAGAGCACAGTAAGATAATGGACTCCAGTCAGGTTTTTTTTGTGATATATTTTGTCACTATTTCCCATATCAGCATAAGTTTTATTCAGTTTTACCAATGTGATTATCTGTGTTCATCACTACTCTTTTAGGTGTTAAGTATAAAATGAAGCAATTTAAATAAACAGAATTGGATTTCTTAGGCCTGAGACTTGGCACTAGAAGGTCACAAATTAGGAATTCTGCATAAATATGTGTGAATGCATTTATTGTTCATAATATTGTATGTATATAGGCAATACATGAAAGGCATATAGAAATGAAAAATCTGGAACACAGAAAGTTAAAGAGACAAGCCAATCATCAACTAGTATGAATATAAAATGAGGATATGATTTTATTATCCAGTGTTTCACAAGCTTGATGTATACTCTATTTTTTTCAGATATTTGAAAAAAACTTCCACTATGTTCTTAAGATGAATACAATTTTCACTTATGTCCTCATTCAAGAATATCCTTTATTTCCAGGCTGGACTTGGAATCCTAGCAAATATGTCTCTTCTTTGCTTCTACATTTTTATAATCCTAGGTCACAGACCTAAGCCCACAGACTTGATCTCCTGTCAACTGACTTTCATTCACATACTAATGTTCCTCACTGGAGGGGACCTTTTCCTTACAAATATATTTGAGTCATTGAACATTGATAATGACTTCAAATGTAAGGCAACCTTTTACATAAGCAGGGTGATGAGAGGCCTCTCTATCTGTACTACCTGCCTCCTGAGTGTGTTCCAGGCTGTCACTATCAGTCCTAGTACCTCTTCTTTGGCAAAGTTTAAGCAAAAACTGAAAAAATATATGATCCATGTTTTCTTTTGTATTTGGTCTTTCAGTTTGTCCTACAGTAGTAGCCGGATCTTCTATGTTCGTGGTTTTACTAATGTGAGTGAGACTAACCAAATGCAGGTTACTAAATCCTGCACACTCCTCCGCATGAGCTCCATCATCAGAGTATTTATCTTTACAATGACAACCTCTAGAGATGTGTTTCTTGTAGGAGTCATGCTGTCCACAAGTGCATACATGGTGATTATCTTGTGTAGACATCAAAGGCGATACAAGCATCTTCATAGCATCAGACACCTGAGAGCATCCCCTGAGAAAAGAGCCACCCAGACCATCTTGCTGCTGGTGGTTTTCTTTGTGGTCATGTATTGGGTGGACTTCATCATTTCTTTCACATCAGTTCTGCTGTGGATTTATGACCCTGTCGTCCTCAGTGTTCAGAAGTTTGTGGTGTATGCCTATCCAACAATTAGCCCTTTTGTACAAATCAGTTCTGATAACAGAATAACCAATGTGCTGAAACTCATGCACTCAAAGCACTATCAGAGTTTTGTTAAAAAATAATTTTTCGGGGTTGGGGATTTAGCTCAGCGGTAGAGCGCTTGCTTAGCGAGCGCAAGGCCCTGGGTTCGGTCCCCAGCTCCGAAAAAACAAAAACAAAAACAAAAAAACAAACAAAAAATAATAATTTTTCTCTTTTCTTTAAAAACTTACTAATTTATTATTTATTCGTACCTGTGAGTGTTATATCAGCATGTATGTATGTGTGCACTCCTGGGACTCACAGAGGTGAGAAGATATAATGACATCCCCTGGAACTGAACTTCCAGATGACTATAAGGAATCTTCTGTCCAGCACCAATTATTTTTTTTCTAAAATACATTTTCTTTTAAAATGTAATGGCCCTAGCCCATATGTAGCAGATGTATAGCTCAGTCTCCATGTGGAGTCCCTCAACAAGTGGTGCCTCTTCCTAAAGCTGCTACCTGTCATGGAATCCATTCCCCAAAAAGCTGCCTTGTCTGGCCTCAGTTGGAGAAGTTGCACCTAATCCTGAAGAGACTTTATATGCTTGGGTGGGATGATACAATGGGGTGGAGCACCATCTCACAGGAGAAGGAGATGAGGAATGGGAGTGGAACTTTGTGAGTGGGATACTATTTGAGAGTTAAATGAATGAATGAATAAAGAATAAATACATAAATAAGAATAAAGAATAAATGAATAAATTAATAAATAAATGCATAAATTTCTGTAAAAATTAAACTTTGATGGTTCAGGTAGCAAAGCAGGATTCTTCGTATGATTTAATTAAAATATGTGGTATTACACATATACATTCTTTTGACATTTCTGAAGCTAAGTACTATAGAGTTTTAAATTTAACTGTGCAAAATAAGTTGATATTTCTACATGAATTATTTCTCCTGCTTACTTTGTAAAATGAATATTCCCTTGCTGCTACATTTACACAAAAGAAGATCCTTGCTGATAGTGACATTTTAAGCTTTCTCTCGAAAAGATTTTAATCTACTCTTATCAAAAATAGTTTAAATATTTTATTGTAGCTTTACTTCTATTCCCTAATTATAACTTCTCTGGATGATTAAACATAATGTGAATTTAAAGTCTCTGCTTTTTTCTAGTTATTTAATGACTCTTATAGGAAAATATCATGTGCCTATTTATTTGCACTTCAATTCCTTGATACTTATGAAAACATTGGTAAATAAAAACTGTTTAGATACACATACATGTTGTAAATTTGTTCATTTTGCATCTGTATGTATGCATGTATGTATGTCTCTGCACAGATGAACTATGTATGTATATGTGCACGTGGAAGCCAGGAGGCCATGTTGATTGTCACATGCTGTTTCTATTTGTTGTGCTGTTCCTGTTGACCTGATGTCTTAATAAGGCATTACTTTCTCTTTCTCTGGTAGTCCAAGGGCTTCTCCTGTTTCTACCTCTGCAGTTCAGGGATTAGAAATGTTTTCTTTTAGTTAGAAAAAACTTCATACAATACAGTCTGATTAGGGTTTCCTCTTCCCTATACATTCCATTTCCCTCTCGCCTCCTACCCTATACAGATTGTCACCATTTCTTTCTCTCTTTAGGAAAGAAGCAGACCTCGAAGTCATAACAACAAAATAAACAACAACGTAAATGAAAAAGTAAATGAATCAAAATAGGACAAAACACACAGAAGAAAAAGTACCAAAGCAAAAGCACAACAAAAAGAGAAACACAAGTTTTCACAGTTATCTCATATACATCAGAAACCATATATATATATATATATATATATATATATATATATATGCAAAGGATCAGTAAGACTCAACTAAGGTTGTTTTGTGTTGGCCATGTCTTGTATGGTTTGGAACCTACCCTTAAGAGTGGATAGTTTCTCCAAAAATACTCTCTTGGAGAAAACTAAATTTTTTTGCAAGTATTTATTAAAGGGAGATAAAATCTCAGTTATGTGGGAGATGAGTATCTACTACTTCTGCTCTAGGACTCCATTGTATCCAGACCTGTTCAGTCCCTAGGCATGGTGCACAGTTTCTGTGTCCATTGTGTTGGGTTAGACTTTGTTCCTCAGTGCCCTCCATTGGTTCTGTCTCTTCAAGTCTTCTAGTACTTCTTCCACAGAGTTACCTGTGTTCTGAGAGAAAGAATGTGATGGAGACTTCCCATGTACGGCTCACTGTTTTAACGTCCCTACTTTCTTCATATTTTCTAGCTGAGGGTCTCTGTATTTATTCCCATCTTCTGCTGGGGGAGCTTCTCTCATGATGGCTGAATGAGACTCATATTTATGAGTCTAGCAGTCTGTCATTTGGTGTCATTTTGTTGCTACATTCTTTTACAGGAACACTAGTATTTGGCTTTCTTCTCGGTCCCAGGCCTATACAATAGTCTTATTTCCTTGAAACCAGAGCAGTACTGGGTATGGATTTGATCTCATGGATTTCATACTTTAAATCAAGTCAGATATTGGTTTGTTACTCCCACAAGCTTTGTGTCACTTTTGCACCAGCACATCTTACAAGCTGGTCACCATTGTAAAGTGAAGGTTCTGTGGCTAGGTTCGAACGGTACCTTCGAACGCAATAAACCTTCATCCACAGATGTGAACAATTTAGTTACCAGAGTGATTTTTCTATGTTCAATGAGTTGTGTGAGTGCCATCTTCAGGAATAAGGTCTTAACATCAGACCTTATTTTATAGAGAGCACAAAATAGCCTTGAATATATCTTGCATTGTTTTAAAGTTCCCTTTGGCCAACACCATCATGAGATATATAGACAATTCCCAGTTTTGGAAGCTTCATTTGGTAATGAGAAATTTCATTTGAAGTACTGTTTCCCCTATTATTTTGTGACTTCATTTAGATCTAAAATTACTACTGTATTAAGTTTCCATCTGACCCTTAATGTTCTTTAGTTTTAACACTTCTTGTCCCACTTCCTCCTCCCAGTTGATGCGCTAATTTCAGTCCCCTCATCTATCCATATCTGTATATTCTATATTCCCTTCCTAGGGAGATCCACTCTTCCTCACCTTCCCTTACTCTGTACCTAACTTATGGTTATGTGGATTTTGATGTGCTTATGAATGACTTAATAAACAAAATTCACATATAAGCACATATCCAGTTTATATTTCTGGGTCAGTATTACAAACTCAGAATCCATGACTCAGAATGAGGTTTTCTAGTTCTATCCTTTTTCCTGCAAACTCATTTCTTTTAATGTCTGAATAATAGTCTAATATGCTAATGAACCACATTTCTTACTTATTCACCTATTGATGGACACCTGGTTTATTTCCAATATCTGAATATAACAAATAAGCAGGGTCTCAGTAGTAGAATGAATTAGTCTCTGGGTATATGTTCACAAGTGGTAAAGCTGTGTGTTTAACTAGGTCCATTCTCAGTTTCCTGATTTACTGATTTCAATTTTCTGATATCTACTATGAATGTATAAGTTTGTCCTCCCACCAGCATTAGAGGAGTGTCCTTTTTACTCCACATCCTGGACAGTGTAAAGTGTCATTGCTATTATTTACATTGACCATTCTGCCAGTATAAGGTTAAGTCTCAAATAGTTTAATTATGCATCAAAACAATGATTAGGAATGTTGACTGTTCTTTAAATGTATCTCAGTCATTTGAGATTTTTCTTTTAAGAATTCTCTGTTTAGGTCTGTAACCACTATTAAATTCGGTTTTTTTTGTTTGTTTGTTTTTTGTTTTCTTGTTATTAAGTTTTTCGTGTTCTTTATATGTTTTGGATATTAGCTCTGTACTGGTTGGTTTTCTTTCAACTTGATATAACCTACAGTCAGTAGAGAGGAAGAACCCTTAATTGAGGAAATTTCTCAAAGAGATGAATCATAGTGAGTAAAGCATTTTCACTATTAGTGATCAGTGATAGAGGGCCCAGTCCATTGTGGGATGGTGGTCCTGAGTTCAGGAAGAAAGCAGGCTAACCATTAGAGTGAGCTCAGGGACTCCTATGGAGGAGTTAGAGAAAATACTGAAGGAGCTGAAGGGGTTTGCAACCCCGTAGGAAGAACAATAATATCAATCAACCAAACTTCCCTGAGCTCCCAGGGGCTAAACCACTAAACAAAGAGTACACATGGAGGGTCAGTAAGCATCACCTATCTCCCTGCCTCCAAAATTCTGTTCCATGGGAATTCCTGTCCTGACTTCTTTCTTGATGAATGTGGAAGTATAAGCTGAATAAACTCTTTTCTCCCCAATTTAGTTTTTGTTCATCATGCTTTGACAGCACTAGAAAAACCGTGAGAAAAGCCTCTACAAGATGTGTAGTTGGTACAAATCTTTTCCCATTCTGTAGTTATCTAATTAGTCTGAATGATGGTGTCTTATGCCACACAAAAGATTTTTAGTTTTTCAGGACCCCATCTAATAGTTGTTGCTCTTAGGCCCTGTGTAATCAGTATTCTGTTCTAAAACGATTTTTCCTATGTAAATGAAGTCAAAACTACTCCCACCTTTCTCATCTGTCAGGTTAAATGTGTCTGGTCTTATTTCGAGGTCTTTGATCCATTTGGAGTTGAGTTTTGTGTAGTGTAATAAGTATGGATCTACTTGCATGTTTCTGCATACAAACATTAAGTTTGACCACTACCATTTGTTATTGCCTTGTTTATTTCTTACTTCATAAAAACGGGTATTCATTTGGATATCGACTTATATTTGAGTTATCAATTTAATTCCACTAATGTTTCTTGTTTGTTCCAATGCCATGACTTTTTACTACTATATCTCTACAGTACAATTTGAAATCTATAATGGTATTATTGAAGAACCAGTCAGCCTTCATCTTAGGCTTAAAGCCATCATATAGTAAAGAAAAAATTTAGATTAATTCCTATTTATCATTAAACCTCTATTTCCTTTTTTACATTTTCTACTTTTTACATTTTTATTAAATCTGTTTTTGATAGTATCCCACATGTATATACTGCATTCCCATTAATTACACTTTCCCACTCTTTTATGGTACATATTTTGTATTTATTTATTTCATTTACACTGCATGTTTTATTCGCCTCCTGGTCTACCTTCCAACTGTTCTATATCCCATACTCCTCCTTGTCTCTGAAGCTGTCCCTACCCTACCAGACCTTTAAACTCCCTGGGGCCTCTAGTCCCTTGAGGGTTAGGTGCATCTTCTCTGACTGAATCCAGACCTGGCAGTCCTCTGTTAGTCACATATAGCTGGGGTGTATGCTGCCTGGTTGGTGATCCAGTGTCTGAGAGATCTCGGGTGTTCAGTTAATTGAGACTACTACTCCACCACAGGGTTACCCTTGTCCTCAGCTTTCTCCAACTTTTCTCTAATTCAACCAGAGAAAGACGTTGGGAGGATCCTAGAGAATAAAGTTCTCTTTCTTAAGGATTAAGCTATGCCCCCCTGTCACCCTATTACAAATGATTCTGTCCTGCCTGTTAAATGATTGACAATTGTGTATTTGTTTCAAAAGTGGTTTATAACCATCCTGCATGACTATTTTTGTTTTAAAAGGTTATATGACTAGCATGTTATTCCTATTTTGCAATCATGTTTTTGTTTCAGGAGTGTCTAACTTATTAATTTTTCTATTCTGTTATTGTAACCATTCCTATTGTGTCCGCTGAATTCCCCATTTGGAAACCTCCTACCCCTGAGCTATAAAATCTTTGTCTTTATCACAGCAATAGTGAACTCTCAAACACTAATTCGGTGGAAAGAAGCCAGTTAACAGTAAAAAAGCTTTAACTAATCACTTGCTTTAATTAGTTTAGCTATGATGATTTACATCAGTGGTCTTTCTACTCCCATCTATGCAATAACAAAACAAGTTCTCAGAAATGTTTTAGCTATTCTGGTTTTTTTGTTTCATTTTATGTTTTTATTTTTAATTTTTGTATTTCTATGTGAAGTTGTGAATTATCCTTTCAAGTTCTGTGAAGATTATGTTGAAGATTTTATGGGGATTGCATTGATCTGTAGGTTGCTTTGGGTAAAATGGATGTTTTTACTATATTAATCCTTCTGATCCATGAGCATAGGAGGTTTTTTCTTCTTTTAATATATTCTTCAGTTTTGTTCTTCAACATCTGTCACATAAGTCTTTCACTTTATGAGTTAGAATTTTTCCCAAATACTTAATACTTTTAAAGGCCAATGTTAAAGTGTTGACTCCCTGATTTCTTTTTGTTCTATTTGGATTATATAGGAAGATTATGGGCTTTTGTGAGTTAATTCTGTGTTCAGTGAATTTGCTGAAAGTATTTATCAACTGTAGGAGTTCTGTCATGGAAATATTAGAGTAACGACTCTCCCCTTTTTGTTCCTGCCCTTTGGGGGTGGATGGACCTTTAAGCAGGGATTGCTTAAAGCCATCAAAAACATCAGATATTTTTGTTACCGTTCATCACAACAGCAAAATTACTGAAGTGGAAATTTCTGGTTTCTTGAGAAACTCAGTTGTTTCACATGATGTTTTCCTGGAAGCTTCTTCTGAGATGTTTTGCTGAAGCAGATGCTTCAAAGGGCACGGTGATGCCTGGAAAGTGTATTAGTGGCATACCACAGACAGTGAAAGGATGCCTTTGCACTGCTATGTCTTGCAACACTTTGCTGGTCTTCTCTGGACTTCATTTGCTAGAGAAAAAAGGGGCAAAGAATTTCTTGTGGTATTCCAATGGTCTCTGTCCACTTCTTCTAACTGGTGAAGATTTGGCTGAGCCTTGTGATTTATGCTTGATCTGGCCACTACTACTGATTCATGTTTGGTGTTTGGTATTGGATTGGACTGTGGCTACCAGTTTATGTTTGATGCTTGCTATTGGACTGGATGGTTGGTATCCTGACAACAATGTGTTTAGTCACTGCAAAGGACTATTCCTAAACAGGTCCAAATCTACTTTTTCTATAACTCTTTTACCCCTACCTCTTTTCATTGTACTATAAGGAACATTAAAGCATGCAAGAACCCTAAATTATACTTTTAAAAATCTAACCCTACAAATTACAATTATGAAGGTGCAACAAAAATAGGTTCACTTTGAAAATCTCCACAACATAGTGAAGTGTATTGGAGGGTCACATCAACAGGAATGTTGAGAACAATTGTTTTAGAGTCATATAGTATAATATCTGTATTCACTGTTGTCTAGAGAAGCAGGACTTACAGTATGAATCTATATCTTCATAGAAAAGATATGTATTATAATGGCTCATAGGCTGTGGGGCAAGCAAACCAACATTGTCCATTTATTAACCAAATGTCCAAGAATTTAATAGTTATTCAGCTCATGAAACTGGATGCCTCAGCTTCCTCATATGCCTCATATATGCAAGATTCTTGAAGTAGGCTCTAATGCCAGTGAAAGAATGGAGTAGCTAGTAAGACCAAGAGCAAGGAAGAAAAGAGAAGGCAAGCTTTCCTCTTCCTTCTATGTTCTCTAATGAAGCTGACAGTAGAAAGTGTGATCTTGACAAAAGGTGGACCTTTCTGCCTCAAAGACCCAGTTTAGAAATGGGTCTTTCTATTTCAAATGACATAATTAAGAAAATTTATCATACAGGTGTGCCCAATCATTTGTGTTTTAGTTAATTGTAGATGCAGTCAAGTCAACAACCAAGAATTGAAATAACACTATAATATCATATACAAATACAGACACTTTGACCCCTCTCATTTTTGTATGTGTTTGCTCTACCTCACCTGTATTATGACCTTATTAGTAGTATTATATTGAATAGGCAAGGTGAAATTGGGCATCTTTTTTTCCCCTGATTTAAGTGGAATATCTGCTTCTCTCCATCTAAGGTGATGTTGATTATGGTCTTGCTGTAAATTTCCTTTATTATGTTGAGGTATGTCCCATGATTTCCTATTCTTTGAAGGAATTTTATTGTCTAGAGGTTTGGTTTCTTCTAAGGTTCAATAAAAACCAAACAGATGTCTCTCAAGGAGAGACTATTTCCTTGCATATGATGATAGAATCATGATCCCAAATCCCAAAGTCTTTCCATATAGGGACCAAATAAAACTATAAAAGGATCCCTATCTGCTACTGAAACCTCAGCTAAATTTCGTCTGTTAGGTTGTTGGTCCAAATAGAAAAGAAGCTTGCACCATAATATAGAAGTGTGGAGGAGCCTTATCTTATTCTACTATTATACAAAGCTAGAAATTTTCCAAGTGCCTTTGTATATGAACTGGATTGAAGCACCCACTTAAAGAACGTGCTATCTCCAGAATCTATATAGTCCTAGTAAGCATTTTGTTTTTTTCTTGGTAGTAGTAGGGACCTCGTAGAACAATGTATCTTCCCCCTTGGAAAAGATATTTCTATATGTGCCAAACTACTGGACTCTAGAAATTTCACAAGGAAGAAAGTCCTTGAATTTTGGTTTGAATTATTTTCCCATTTTCTAATGTGCATGCATTTTATCAACAAGTCTCCAAAGGCTGTTACTTTCTGCTTATCTGGACCAAGCAGTATACTGTCATCAGTCTAGTGGACCAGCATGATATTTTGAGGTGTAGGCAGAGGATTAAGATCATTTTGAACTAATTCATGATATTGGACTGGAGAATTAATATAGTTGAGGTAGAGATGTAAAGATTTTCTCCAAGCATTGCCGAATAAATTGCTGGATAAATAAATACAAGTTGCTTTGGGTGGGCCTTGGGAATAAGTATTTTTTAAAAGAATTTGTGAGGTCACAATGTCTGCTTATAGGTAACAGAAGATAATCAGTAATCTGCAATCTGCCCAAGAAAAGAAATCACATCTGCTTTATCAATTGCAGTTGGAGTTACTGCCTCACTGAGTTAATGATAGTCAAGAGTCATTCTTCATGGATGAATGATCTACCGTGGAATTTTTCAGATATATTCTGTACAGACCAAATAATATGTACTGTTACGTGGGGTAAGCATTATCTCTGTACCTTTATAACCCTTGAAATTGGCATTGATTTCTTTAATCTCTCTGTGAATGTGATATTGTTTTTGATTCACTATTTTCCATGGTAGAAGCGACTCCAATGTCCTCCATGTGGTCACTCTAACCATAATAGCACTTATACTACAGATGAGGAAAGAAATGCAGGGTTTCTCCTGTGGAAAAGAATTGCTGAAAGGAGCCTGTGTCTGGGTGTGAACTAAAATCTTCTTGAAGGAGTCAGTGTTTGCAGAGAATTGTTGACATACTGGAGTTTCAGATCTGTGAAGAGACTGGACTTTTTTAGGAACAGATACTCATGACATAATCTTAGCCTCTTGAACATCCATTCCTTGTCCCACACTATATTCAAACTACCACCTCATAATACTAGATAGAAAAACATTTTAGAAGCTAATAATTGCAATAAAATCTCATGATGATAAATACTATTAGACACTATTTATTAAGCTTTAATCTACCCAAGACCTAAAAATATCATCACAAAGCATCTTCAGACCTTAAACAGGCTTCCCTTGTCTCAATGCACCCATCTTTCTTGAAAACTCACCAATGCATTTTAAATTTGACTTGACTTATATTTTTTCTTTGTTCTATGCATGTATAAGTGTTTTATAAAACTATATTTATATTAGAATACAAAATTGTGACATAATCTAAATATGTTCCTGAGCTATAGTCAGTTTTGAGGTAAGAATTGTTTCTTTCATAGAACCTACAATCTTTTAAGACAAATATTTTACATACTTTTTAAAATACATATCCTGGGATTCTGGAAATATACACCACTAGAAATAAGTGGAGTTTTGGGCCCCACTGTGAATCAAGATAGTGTTGTGCCAGGAAGCATACCTCAACCCCAAAAGACCACCAAGGAGTAGATTCCAGTGCAATCACATTAGAGTCTCTTTATTCAAGCTTGAGCTTGGGATCCCTGTCAACCCTGACACAGCAGGAGAGCAAGGTAGAGAACCCTAAGCATAGTTCTAAGCAAGCATTTATACAGGCAACCAAACAAGTAAGGGTTTTCTAGCCTGGCACACATTTGACTGGGGGTCATTATACCCTTTAACATAAGTGGCTGTTTCTGGGAGCCAAATTATAAACTTAACTTCTGTTTTCCTCCTGATTGGTGGTTGTTCAGAATTCAAGTGCCAGGAAAAAATTTAAAACCTGGAGGCACACATTTATTCGAGAGAAAGCTGGAAACTGTTGCTAAATGCCAGTTTTTTAGTTAACTGGAATTAAGCCTTAGGTCAGGTTCTCTAAGATGGATTCTTAACCCAAAATATCTTATATCTCACCACGGAGAAGCAGTAGCATTTGGGATAGCACCTGCTCCAATTGTCCAGGACCTACATGAAGGTCAAATTTCACATTTGCTACATATGAGAGGGGAGGTCTCGGCCTGTCTATGTCTTTTCGGTTGATGGTTCAGAATCTGAGAACCCCAGGAGTCCTAATTAATTGACTTTGTAGGTCTTATTGTGGAGGTTCTATCCCTTTTTAAAATACATAATCCTTCCTCCTATTCTTCCATAAGAATCCCTAACCTCCACCCACTCTTTGGCTATGGTTCTCTGTATCTGAGTCAGCTGCTAAGTGGAGCCTCTCAGGGGACAATGTTGCTGTCTTCAAGAATAATTGCATACCATTAACAGTGTGAGGGACTGATGTTGGCCATGAGAGAGTTCTCTTGAGGGACTAGTTATTGTTTCAATCTCTACTCCCTTCCAGATGCCTGCACTATTTGCAGACAGAATAAATTTGGGGTTGACTGTTTTGTGGGTTGGTTGGTGTATTTATGACTCCACCTGGCTTCCTGTCTGAATATAGGAGGTGCCCTCTTCATCTCACTTATTCTCAATGTAGTGAGTCACAGCTGAGGTCACTCACATTGATTTTTGGGTGCTTCTCTTGTCCCAGGCCATGTCTCTTTCTGGCAATAGCACTGTCCTCCTCATCCCCATCAGTTTCAGATTTCCATTCATTTTTATGGCCATCTAGCCATGTCTCTTGTCCTTCCCCACACCTGATGCTGAATTCCCCAATTCCCCTTTTCATCCTCTTTTTTCCATATGCCTCTTATGACTATTTTACTCTACCTTTTAAGTGAGATTCAAGCTTCCTCGCTTTGACCTTACTTCTTCTTTAGCTTCTCTGGGTCTGCAGAGTACTTAATGGTATCTGTACTTTATGGACAATATGAACTTATTTTTCTTTTTTCTTTTTCTTTTCATCTTTATTACCTTGGGTATTTCTTATTTACATTTCGACTGTCATTCCCTTTCCCGGTTTCTGGGCCAACATGCCCTTAACCCCTCCCCATCCCATTCTCTATGGGTGTTCCCCTCTCCATCCTACCCCCATTACTGCCTTCCCCCAACAATCACATTCACTGGAGGTTCAGTCTTGGCAGGACCAAGGATTTCCCCTTCCACTGTTGCTCTTACTAGGCTATTCATAGCTACCTACGAGGTTGGAGCCCAGGGTCAGTCCATGGGTAGTGGCTTAGTCCCTGGGAGCTCTGGTTGGTTGGCATTGTTGTTCATATGGGATCCCAAGCCCTTTCTAAGATTCCTTCCACCGGGGTCCCATTCTTAGTTCAGTGGTTTAATGATGGCATTCACCTATGTATTTGCTGTATTCTGGCTGTGTCTCTCAGGAGAGATCTACATCTGGTACCGAGGTATTTTATATTATTTGGGACTATTATGAAGTGTGTCCTTTCCCTAATTTCTTTCTTGGCTTGTTTCTCTTTTGTGTAGAGGAAGGCTACTGGTTTATGTGACTTAATTTTATATCCAGCCACTTTGCTAAAGATGTTTATCAGATTTAGTAGTTCTCAGGTGGAACTTTTGTGTCACTTAAATATACTATCATATCATCTGCAAATAGTGATATTTTGACTTCTTTTCCAATCTGTATCCCTTTGAACTCCTTTTGTTGTCTGATTGCTCTGGCTAGAACCTGAAGAACCATACTGAATAGGTAGGGAGAGAGTGGGCAGCCTTGTCTAGTCCCTGATTTTAGTGGGATTGCTTCAAGTTTCTGTCCATTTAGTTTAATGTTAGCGACTGGTTTGCTGTATATGGCTTTTTCTATGTTTAGGTATGGGCCTTGAATTCCTATTCTTTCCAGGACTTTTATCATGAAGGGGTGTTGAATTTTGTCAAATGCTTTCTCAGCATCTAATGAAATGATCATGTGGTTTTGTTCTTTCAGTTTGTTTATATAATGGATCACGTTGATGGTTTTCCATATATTAAACCATCCCTGCATGCCTGGGATGAAGCCAACTTGATCATGGTGGATGATTGTTTTGATGTGCTTTTGGATTCGGTTTGCCATAATTTTATTGAGTATTTTTGAGTCGATATTCATAAGGGAAATTGGTCAGAAGTTCTCTTTCTTTGTTGGGTCTTTGTGTGGTTTAGGTATAAGAGTAATTGTGGCTTCATAGAAGGAATTCGGTAGTGCTCCATCTGTTTCAATTTTGTGGAATAATTTGATAGAATGGGTATGAGTTCTTTTATGAAGGTCTGATAGAATTCTGCACTGAACCCTTCTGGACTGGGCTCTTTTTGGTTGGAAGACCTTTAATGACTGCTTCTATTTCTTTAGGAGTTATGGGGTTGATTAAATGGTTTATCTGTTCTTGATTTAACTTTGGTACCTGGTATCTGTCTAGGAAATTGTCCATTTCCTGCAGATTTTCAAGTTTTGTTGAATATAGGCTTTTGTAGTAGGATCTGGGGATTTTTTGTATTTCCTCAGATTCTGTAGGTATGTCTCCCTTTTCATTTCTGATTTTGTTAATTTGGACACACACTCTGTGTCCTCTGGTTATTCTGGTTATGGGTTTATCTATCTTGTTGATTTTCTCAAAGAACCAGCTTTTGGTTCTGTTGATTCTTTGTATAGACATTTTGTTTCTACTTTGTTGCTTTCAGCTCTGAGTTTGATTATTTCCTGCCTTCTACTCCTCCTGGGTGTATTTGCTTCTTTTTGTTCTAGAGCTTTGAGGTGTGCTGTCAAGGTGCTGAACTATGCTCTCTCCTGTTTCTTTCTGCAGGCACTCAGAGTTATGAGGTTTCTTCTTAGAACAGTTTTCATTATGAACCACAAATTTGGGTATATTTTACCTTCATTTTCATTAAATTCTAAGAAGTCTTTAATTTCTTTCTTTATTTCTTCCTTGACCAGGTTTTTATTGAGTAGAGCATTGTTCAACTTCCATGTATGTGTGGGCGTTCTTCCCTTATTGTTTTTGAAGACCAGTTTTAGCCCATGGTGGTCTGATAGGGCACATGGGATTATTTCTATTTTTCTGTTTCTATTGAGGCCTGTTTTATGACCAAATATATGGTCAGTTTTGGAGAAAGTAGTATGAGGTGGTGAGAAGAAGGTATATCCTTTTGTTTTAGGATAGAATGTTCTATAAATATCTGTTAATTTATTTGTTTCATGACTTGCCTTAGTCTGTCTATGTCTCTGTTTAATTTCTGTTCCCACGATCTGTCCATTGGGTGTTGAAAACTCCTACTATTACTGTGTGAGGTACAATGTGTGCTTTGAGCTTTAGTAAGGTTTCTTTTATGTATGTAATTCCCCTTGTATTTGAAGCATAGATATTTAGGATTGAGAGTTCATCTTGGTGGATTTTTCCTTTGATGAATATGAAGTGTCCTTCCTTATCTTTTTTGATGACTTTTAGTTGAATGTCGATTTTATTCGATATCAGAATGGCTTCTCCAGCTTGCTTCTTCCGACCATTTGCTTGGAAATTGTTTCCAGCCTTTCACTCTGAGGTAGTGTCTGTCTTTGTCTCTGAGGTGTGTTTCCTGTAGGCAGCAGAATGCAGGGTTCTCATTGTGTATCCACTTTGTTAATCTATGTCTTCTTATTGGGTAATTGAGGCCATTCATGTTGAGAGATATTAAGGAATAGTGATTGTTGCTTCCTGTTATATTCATATTTGTATGTGAGATTAGGTTTGTGTGCTTTTCTCCTCTTTGTTTTGTTGCCAAGATGATTAGTTTCTTGCTTTTACTAAGGTGTAGCTTGTCTCCTTACATTGGGTTTTACCATTTATTATCCTTGGTAGAGCTGGATTTATAGAAATATATTTTGTAAATTTTGTTTTGTCGTGGAATGTCTTGGTTTCTCAATCTATATTAATTGAGAGTTTTTCTGGAGATTTGAGAGTAACCTGGGCTGGCATTTGTGTTTCTTAGGGTCTGTCTGACATCTGTCCAGGATCTTCTGGCTTTCATAGTCTCTGATGAGAATTCTGGTGTGATTCTGATAGGTGTGCCTTTATATGTTACTTGACCTTTTTCCCTTACTGCTTTAAATATTCTTTCTTTGTTTTGTGCACTTGGTGTTTTAACTATTAGGTGACGGTGGGAATTTCTTTTCTGGCCCAATCTATTTGGAGTTCTGTAGGCTTCTTGTATGTTTATGGGCAACTCTTTCATTAGGTTAGAGAAATTTTCTTCTATGATTTTGTTGAAGATATTTACTGGTCCTTTCAGCTGGGAGTCTTCACTCTCTTCTATACCTATTATCCTTAGGTTTGATCTTCTCATTGAGTCCTAGATTTCCTGTATCTTTTGGACCAGTAGCTTTTTACATTTTCCATTATCTTTGACACTTATATCGATGAATTCTATGGAATCTTCTGCTCCTGAGATTCTCTCTTCTATCTCTTGTATTCTGTTTGTGATGCTTGTACTTACAGCTCCTTGTCTCTTCTTTGGTTTTCTATATCTAGGGTTGTCTCCCTTTATGCTTTCTTTATTGATTCTATTTCCATTTTTAATTCCTTCACCTGTTTGATTATGTTTTCCTCGAATTCTGCCAGGGATTTTTGTGATTCCTCTCTCTAGGCTTCTTCTTGTTTATTTATGTTTTCCTGCATTTCTCTAAGGGAATTCTTTATGTCTTTCTTTAAGTCTTCCATCATCAAGATCAAATATGATTTGAAATCAAGATCTTCCTTTTCTCATGTGTTTGGATATTCAGTGTTTGCTTTGGTAGGAGAACTGGGCTCCGATGATGCCATGTAGTTTTTGTTTCTCTTGCTAGGGTTCCTGTGTGTGCCTCTCCCCATCTGGTTGTCTCTGGTGTTACCTTGTTATGCTATTTCTGACAGTGGCTAGACTGTACTATAGCTTGTGTGTCAGGAGTGCTGTAGACCTGTTTTCCTGTTTTCTTTCAGTTAGTTATGGGAACAGAGTGTTCTGCTTTCAGGCATGTAGTGTTTCCTGTCTACAGGTATTCAGCTGTTCCTGTGGGCGTGTGTCCTGGGTCCACCAGGCAGGTCACTTTGAACAGAAATGTTGGTCTTACCTCTGGTCCTGGGGCTGAAGTTGCTCCTGGGGGACTGCCTTTGAGCTCTTTGTGAGGATGGCAACCAGAAGGGCTTGCCCTGCCTTTACTCAGGCTCCTGTGCACTGGGGTCCCAGATTGTGTTAGGTGTTTTCCTCTGGAGTCAGAAATGTTGTCAGAGTGTAGTCTCTTCTGGCTTCCCAGGCATGTCTGCCCCTCTGAAGGTTTAGCTCTCCCTCCCATTAGATTTGGGTGCAGGGAGTTGTTTGACTGGGTCCCTTCAGATCTGGGCAGTGTCTGGACCACAGGGGACCTTCCTCTTGAGTGCCCCTATCTTCCAGTTCCCAGAGGCTCTATACAGTTTCCTCTTGGGCTAGGGATGTGGGCAGGGGTTGTCAGTGTTGGTGGTCTATCCCGCTCTGCAGTATCAGGAGTGCCCACCTCTCCGGGCAGTGAGCTCTCTCTCCCACAGGGTTTGGGAGCAGGGAGCTGTGTGGAGATATTTTCTTAATTGATTTTTCTTCCTATAACATGAATTTAGCTTGTGTCAAGTTGACATAAAACTATCCAGAACATGAATCTACTTTTATTCTTTGAGTAGATATCTCCAGGGTTCTAGGGTCCATGAACACTCTGCCTCAGGGCATGAAATCTCTGTGAGCCAGAACATGGGTGGGTGTTAAACTGTAGGGAAGCCCCAGGACACCACTCAGGGATTGGAAGGTGCAGTCTGAGGAGTAGGACAGCTGGAGCTAATTTCGGCCCCTGGACCTGTGATGAGACCAGGGATGTCTGTTTCCTGGGCTATTGTACACCCAGGTGCAAATGAATGCTGCAGTAGAGCTGAGAACAGAGAGGGTTCCGCAGGCTGGATCTAGTCCCTCAGTACAGGGCGGGGGAAAGAAGGGAACTCTGGCTGGTCCCTGGGGTTGGGGAGTTGTGGTAGTTCTTGGCTTGACAGCTGTAGACTTGAGCTTGGGCTTAGAGGTTGTGCCCATGAGCACAAGGGGCCTTCTACAGGAGATTAGAGGGTAGCTCTACAGGCAAAGGTCTTCTCTATGGCTCCCCAGGGCGGATACCAATGAAAAGAAGCAGTCCATGGCTTTGAGGCATTTATTCTCATGGCAGAAAGTGAATATGTAAAACTATAACCCACTTCTCAGAGTGAGCCTGAAGTTAAATACTTTCTGCAGGAAGGAGTGTCTAGGAAGGAAAGTTTATTGGCTAAGCCCTCCCGGCCTTTAGGTACTTCATTAAAATGGAGACCTTGAGTCTACTTGACCATAGGTCACATTATTTACATGTAGAGGTTCTTGGGGCATTGCCCAATGTAACTGATGGTAACAAATCTATTAGGACATGAAGGGGGTAGGGTGGGGACGGGGGATGCTGCGACTACTAACAGGGACCTGGTGCTTAGGCGAAGTGCTTACCATCCCTTCAGGGTTTCTGGTGTTTCAAACCTTAGCTCAACCAGGGACCAGGCTACCATTCACAGTCCCAAAGATATCAAGTAATAACATGCAAGTTTTAAAACATGGGGTAATTACAACATGTCTAACTATAGCTTCCTCGTTTTTATGGTTACTATAGGAAAATGACAAGTCCCCTACTGAGAGTCTCCCAGTGTCTCTACCTCTCTAACATGATCTTCATTTATCCAGACTCCAGAAATTAAATGTTAGAGACAAGATCAGATACCGTTCATTTCATACCTATCTATAGGATTCTATACCTCCATTCTCTATCGTTAATTATGTTATCTCTGCTGCAAACAAGGAGATAGAAAATGAAAGAAAAAGAAAGTCAGAAAAAAGTGAAAGAGGTAGTGAGGTGTGGTGTGTGTGTGTGTGTGTGTGTGTGTGTGTGTGTGTGTGTGTGTGTTAGAAAGAGAGGGGTGGGGAGGGAACTCTTCAAGATTTCCCAAGTGCTCAAGTTCCTGGAGATAGACAAGGATCCTAATTCTCATATCAAAAAGATTACAAGCCTAGGACACACCTCCTGCTGGGTATTGACATCACCTCCTGTCAATGAACTGATGTTAATCTGCATCTTTTAATCCAGTTGTACATTTTCTTTTATATGAAATCATGTGTCTCTGAATTTGTCACATATATTTTTAGCATGCTAATGACTTCTTGGTCATCTGTTGCCTTGATTAGAATGAAAGATCCTCTTCTGATTAGCTTTAGTTCAAAGTCTATCAAGGAAAATGGCACTTGTTGTCTTCCTGGTTCCATTGGCGTGCTTTTTTTCTATCCTTTTATTCTAAGGTGGTGTCTATTTTAAAACTAAGATGTGTTTCTTAGAGGAAGCATATAATTTTATTTCTTGATTCATTCAGTCAGTCTATTATTTTGAGTGAAGGATATAGACAATTCAGTGAATAATTTTTCTTTTTGAAAATTATCAAAATGTGTTTTAATTCTGGCCATTCTACTCTTGATTTTTGGTGTTGTGTTCTTGGTAGCACTTTGTGTTTTCATACTTATAACTTCATATTTTTCCACAGTCTCTCTGCTTGTCTCATTCTGACCTTCAGCCCAAAGTAATTCTTCCCATATTACCTTATGTTTGGTAACTTGAATACAAACACACTGCACACACACACACACACATACACACACACACACACACACACACACACACACAGAGTCTATCTTTCTAAGTTGTGGACATTTGTACATGTCCTTCAATCTAAGCAGTAGTTTTGCTAGGTATATTATTTTAGATTGACTGTCCTTTACGACTTGAGATGCATTTTTGCAGACTTTTCTGGCTTTGAAAGTTTAACTTGAGAAATCAGCTATTCCTTCTCCATTAACCTGTAATTAGGAGAGTTCACTTTTCCATTTGATGGGTTTTATTTGTCACTTGCCGTTTTTCTCTTAGAATTTTTAATCCAGTTTTGTTTTGTATTCTTAGTGTTTTAAGTATAAGATGCATAAAAACTTTTGTTAATGTTCTTATCCTTTCTGAGTTCTGTGCGCTTCTCACACTTATATGGATGTGGTTTTGTGGCAGTATTCTTCTATGATCTTGTTGAGGGTCTTTTGTTTGCTATTGACTTGGGATTTTACTCTATGGCCTGTGCCTATAATTTCAATTTTTGATTTATTTCATGGTGTCCTACATGCAAAATACTTCTAAACAATCTACCAAGTGAACCACATTTTCTAGACCAACAGCCTGATTTCTGCTGACAATAGAGTTATATTGCCTTCCATATGTTTACTCAGTAAGAAAAATGTCTTTCCCCAAGTATGTTTGTTGGAGGCAACATTTTCATAATTTTAGTAAAAGAGATGTTAATTTTTAGGTAAGTCCATGAAATTATTGTCAAGTATGTATGGAGGATACCAGGAATGTTTAGGAAGCAGGACAAATACCTTGGGAATGTTTTTTACTTCTTTTCAGTGCGATATTACTTTTGTTACTTTTGTTTTTCACAAGGACTGCATCTATTCATCCACACACAGAGTTAATGCCTGAAGAGAATAGTTCACACATGGGAAACCCAGAGCTCAGCTGTTTCTAAGCCACTGTTCTCCTGGAATTAGGGAAGCTCACTTTTTCCATTTGATGGTACCAATTTTTAACAACTTTGAAGTCAAAACTGCCTTCTCCAGATTACCTAAGTATGGGTGTAGAGGGAGATGAGCTAATAACATATCTTCCATATAACTACTTCTTCAGGTCTCATTCTTATATAGATGTCTTTCAGAGGCCCAGGTGGGTGAGTATTTCTTTTTCTCTACATTATAGTGATAGCTGTAGGTATGTGTTAGAATGAAGTGGGATTCTGTAATAAATGATTAGAGAAGTATCTGCTTATCATAAGTAAATAAAAGAGATGCTTGCAGACATAAAAGTATCAGTGTAATGATTAATAATAACATGGATTTCATTTAATTTTATTTCTTATTATATGTGTGAGAATAGAAGTGGTTATTGGGAAGAGGACAGGGCCCAGCAGAAGGGTGGATAGAGACAGGAAAGGCTCATAGAGTGAAGTTAGTCAATGAGTATTATATATTAAATGAAAATATCATCAAACCATCACTTTTTACAATGACTGCACACTGATATATATTTAAAATGTAGCTCCAGTTTCAATCTTTTAACAAGCAAATATAACAGAGGATTCTTCTGAGATTGTGCTCTAATGATTCTAAGATCATGATTTCTCCTAGATATGACAAACTGTGTTAGTATTCCATCCCTGAATCAAAATACGTGAAATATATTAGAGGGTAAAACACAAAATACAAGACATTTTTTGATGCACAGGACGACATATTAAGGTACGTTTAAATTATACTTTGTATTTTCTCATTTCAGCCCTTTTCTCAAGGTAAACGACTATATATATTTATTTATTTATATGAAATTTAAGGTAGGAATATAAAACAAATATTAACTAATTTAGTTTTTATCAGTATTTTTCTAGTCTGGTAAATTTAAGTACACTTAGAAATGCTTAGGAAAGTTTCAATTAATAAAAAATAAGAATTAAACTCTTAACATCATAAAGTTTTAAATTTTTACATAGATTTGTTTAATCTATTGCAATAATTTCTAATAAAGTAGATCATTTATAGGTGTCTAAAAAATATTTGAAGATCTCTCCTCATTTATTAAATCCTTGTAAAATTAGCCTTACATAAATGTAAACTGAATAATCTTCAGTAAGACTTCTGGTTATTTTATTAAAATGAATCAATTTTTCTTATTTCAGGTTTTATAAATTTAATTTTGTAATGTTAATACTGAATAATATTGAGTAATCTTTTCATCAGCCATGAAAAAATGTTTACAGTTCTTGAATAGTGTAAAATTATTTAAAGTCAAAACCCCTAAGGTTTCCTCTAGTAGTTTTAAATTTCAATTGCTTTCTAAAATATCCTTTGCTCACACACACACAGGAAATGCCAACAAATCATGGGTTTATCATGGGTCAGTCTGAAGTACATGTTGACACCCTCTCCTTTCCTTCTCTCCCAGTCTGACTCTCTCTTTCTCATAGACACAGACACAAATAAAAAATTAAAGTAAAAAAAAACTGATAATGTAGTAGTATGAAATTATTGTCAGTAACATGGAACAAAATAATTCCAGGACTGCCATTAACTTTCTGGCCACAGAGTATCAGCAACAATAAGAAACAGTTGTCAGAAACATAAATTTAGGTTTTTCTTTTCTTTTTTATTGGATATTTTCTTTATTTCCATTTTGAATGTTAGCACCTTTCCAGGTTTCTCCTTTGGAAAGCCCCATCCTATCCCCCAAACCCCTGTATGCATGAAGGTGTTTCCCCAGGCAACTATCCACTCTCCCCCTCACTTCCCTGTCCTGGCATTCATCTACACCTGGGCATCTATCTTTCACAGGACCAAGAGACTCTCCTCCGATCGAAGCAAGACAAGGCCATCATCTGCTACATATGCAGCTGGAGCCAGGGGTCACTCCTTTGGTTGGGGATTTAGTCCCTGGGAACTCTGGAGTGTCTGGTTGGTTGATATTGTTGTTCTTGCTATGGGGTAGCACACCACCTCCTCTACCCGACTCCTTTTTCTAACCCCACCATTGGAGACCCCATTCTCAGTCTAATGGTTGGCTTCAAAAATCTGCCCCTGTATCTGTCATGCTCTGGCAGAGCCTTTTAAGAGACTGTGATCTCAGGGTCTTGTCAGCATGCATTTCTTGGCATTAACATTATTGTGTGGATTTGGGAGCTGTAATGATTATGGGCTGGGCCCCAGGTGGGGCAGTCTCTGAATAGCCTTTCCTTCTGTCGCTGCTCCACACTTTGTCTCCGTATTTCCTCCTGCGATTATTTTGTTCCCCCCTTCTAAGAAGTACGGAAGCATGCACTCTTTTGTGCTTCTTCTTGAGATTCTTGTGGTCTGTAAATTGTACCTTGGGTATTTCGAGCTTTTGAGCTAATATCCACTTATCAGTGAGTACATATAATGTGTGTTTTTGTGATTGAGTTCCCTCATTCAGGATGATGTTTTCTAGTTCCATCCATTTGCCTATGAATTTCATGAAGTTTTTGTTTTAATAGCTGAATAGTACTCCATTGTGTAAATGTAACACATTTTCTGTATCCATTTCTCTGTTGAAGGGCATCTAGGTTTTTCCAGCTTCTGGCGATTATAAATAAGGCTGCTATGAACATAGTGGAGCATGTGTCTTTGTTGTATGTTGGAGCATCTTTTGGGTGTATGCCTAGGAGTGGTGTAGCTAGGTCCTCAGGTAGTACTATGTCCAATTTTCTGAGGAACCTCCAGACTGATTTCCAGAGTGATTGTGCAAGCTTTCAATGCCACCAACAATGGTAGAATGTTCCTCTTGTTCTACATCCTTGTCAGTATCTGCTGTCACCTGAGTTTTTTATCTTAGCCATTCTGACTGGTGTAAGGTAGAATCTCAGGGTTGTTTTGATTTGCATTTTCCTGATGACTAAGGATGTTGAACATTTCTTTAGTTGCTTCTTGGTCATTCGATATTCCT
Organism: Rattus rattus; assembly: GCF_011064425.1. Lineage (NCBI taxonomy): Eukaryota > Metazoa > Chordata > Mammalia > Rodentia > Muridae > Rattus > Rattus rattus. The sequence goes on along the minus strand of NC_046159.1, from coordinate 83,986,320 downwards.
CAGTTGAGAATTCTTTGTTTAGCTCTGTAGCCCACTTTTAATAGGGTTATTTGGTTCTATGGAGTCTAACTTTGAGAATTCTTTGTATATATTGGATAATGGCCCTCTATTGGATATAAGATTAGTAAATATGTTTCTCCCAATCTTTTGGTTGTCATTTTGTTCTATTAAGTGTCCTGTGCCTTACAGATGCTTTGCAATTTTATGAAGTCCCATTTGTCAATTCTTGATCTTAGAGCATAAGCCATTGGCAAGCATTGCAGAATTTTCATTTTGCTAGCATTACAGATTTTTAGTTTGTTTTAAATATGTTAGTTTAAAAGTCTACACTGGTACACTAAGGAGGACCATTGTGGATCTAATGCTGTCACCAAGGATAAAAGACACATTGTTCATTTTCCTAAAGTTCACCTTACTTCACGAACATAGTTTGATAAACCTCTTACTTTTTCACTCAAGTGATGTAAATATATTAATGATATTGATGTCAGAACCCACCATATGAGTCTATTCTTAGCCCTGGGACTCCAATAATCTTTTCCTTTTTCTCTTGCACACACACACACACACACACACACATACACACACACACACACACACACAGAGAGAGACACACACACATATTTTCAGTGAACATTCTCATATCTTTCTCAAACTTACAGCATGCAACTTATAGTAAAGCTCCAGGCATGATTGATTCTCCATAGTCTCTGCAGTGACGCCTGCTGCTTCATCTCAGGGGAACTGGCTCATAACCATGAGATTATAACATCCTACTCAGCATCTCTGTGCTTCCATTTAAACCTTTGCTATGAATTACTATTTTATTAAAAAATAATAAGCATAATTGCTGGGATTTTATGTTTTATAATAAGTTTATGAAACTAATATTAGTAGCCAAGTTGTTTTTTTTTTATCTATCTGAGATTCCTCAAAACGTCTTCATGTTGCTTACAGTGGACAGTCCATCAGCCAACAATTTCATTTGTCATCTGAAAGTTATATATTCACTTTAGTTTTTCTCTGAGCAGTCATACAGCTTTTAGGTCATTTCACACTAAATGTAGTAAAGCTTAAAATGAAAATGATATATTTGATTTACTATATTTGTTGGTTCCCTATGTTGTTAAATCTTCACAAACAGAATACAAAGATTGCTATATGTGCATAAATCAAGACTTTCCTCAAATCAATTATTGGGATAAGGAAGAGATAAAGTGACAGCTCACTGGAGAATGTAGAGGTGTGCATGAAGACTCCCCTCCTGTGTGGTGTGTGTGTGTGTGCGTGTGTGTGTGTGTGTGTGTGTGTGTGTGTATGTGTGTGTGTGTGTGTGTGTGTGTGTGTGACTGTGTCTTCCTTTTTGTGGTGTTTTTGTACAGACAGTTGGCTAAAAACTGCTTAGACTTATGGTCTGGGTCACTTTAATATATGATGGATTCTCTACTACTATAAATGTTTATGGATATAATCTAGGTTTTACTACTTACAACTAAAATTTGCAGCTTAAACTAATGCAGAAGTCCCAGAGCTGCCACTTTCTTTTTGAATAAAACATGGTTTTTCCTCAATGCATTTATCTACGGTTATACATATGGTAGCTTTGGTCCTTTGTCACCAACTCTCAGATCCACTGAGTTTCAAATAAAGATGCCAATATATGAGTTAGAGGGGGTTAATTTTGTATTTTACATTAATATCTTTTACCTTATTATGATCTTTCATATTACATATGGTATTTGTCTTATGTTAATAAACTATTGCCATATAATTAGTAATACATTTTATAAGTTGTAGTTTTGAAATTAGAATTAGGAAACAGCTCTTACATTTTGGAGATGAAATTTGAATTAAGTATGATCCTATGGAGCTTTATTTATTTAAATTATATATATATTATATATCCTACATATATTACCTGTGTACCACTTGTGTGCCTTATCAGAGAGGGCATTGTATCCACTTGAACTAGAATCACAGATAGTCATGAACGTCTATGGCATTGCTGAGAATCAAAACCATGTCTTTGCAAAAATAAAGCAAAAAGTCCTCTTAACCATGGAACTACATCTCTACCCTGCATCCTTGAACTTTTAAAAAGAACATCATGGTGCAGCTACTTTAAATGTATGTTGTTGATATAATCAGACGTTTGGCTCTGGCAATTCACATGGATTCATTCTTTTACAAGATTAAGCTTTTTAGGAGTAAAAATTAGGTAAATGCAAACTGCTTTATTTATGCTCTCATATTCATGGATATGTTATTGGATGGTATTGAGCACTATCTTCTACATTATATCTATACATATATGCATGCATCCATCTCTATATAAAAGCTATACTAGTGACACTGACAATATAATTAGGCTTCTCACAAAAATCTGGGCCAGTGCAGTTGTTTGCCATTTCTCTATCACAAGCTGAATTTAAAGTAATAAACTAAGTTAATTCCATAATAAATTGATCCTGATGACCACATCGAATCAAAAACATGGCCACTAAAGGTAAGACTGTTGAGTGAAACTATAAAACATGTGTGGGTGCTGATAACATATAACACTGGAGACTTTGTTTTCCATTGCATGGGAAGGAATCTATTTTAAAGTATAAATTCCAAAACAGCATCACATTCTGGTTATCTTCAGCAAGTTCATGTTTGTCATAATGTTTGGAAAATAGTGATTCTCTCATTGTCATGTTCCCTCTTGTTGGAGGCTCCAAATGCTACATCTTCAGGTGTGATTATGTAGTTACTACAGAAACCAGGAAAGGAAAATGGCACCATTGCCAAAATAGGGCTGGGAGTGGGAGAAATAGAGAGCAGAATTGCAGGACACAAGTATCTTAGCAGGAAAATAGGAAAGAGGGCTTCTTAGAGAGTGGAGAGAGATAAATACAGAAGACAGAAGTAGTTAGGTAAAATATCAACTGGGCTCCATCTATGAATACTTATAGTGATAATTAATGGGTATAGGATGTAGAAAGTACATTAGTGATCTCCAACTGTATCTAGCCTTAAATTCAGATTATGTATTTCTTTGAAAAACGAGCATAAAAATAGATAAATTGGGGAAGATATTTGCTAATTAAAATAATGGGATTGTCATGAATTAGCACAGTACTTTCATTAAAATTATGAGTCAAAACATAGATACTTATAAACAAGAGCTCAGTAAAATTATAGACTCACTTCAATTTTTTCCATATCTTTTGTGACTATTTTTCAAATCAACATAAGTCTTATTCAAGTGTACAAATTGATTAATGTCCTGTGCGCGTCATCACTGTTTTAGGTCTTAATGCAATTAGGCAATTTAAATCAACAGGATTGGTTTCTAAGGTACGAGTCTCAGGGCTACTACAAACTCACAAATTATGAATTCTATATAAATACGTGTGAATGCAATTATAGTCTACAATATTATATGTATACAGGAGATACATGGAAGTAATATAAAAATGTAGGCTATGATGTAAAATATGGACAATCAAAATTTAAAGAGACAAGCCAATCTTCAACTAGTACATAAAATAAAATGAGGATACAGTCTCATTATCCAGTGTATCACAAGTTTGATGTATACTCTATTTTCTTTTCAGATATTTGAAATAAACATCCACTATGCTCTTAAGATGAATACAATTTTCACTTATGTCTTCATTCAAGAACATCCTTTATTTCCAAGCTGGACTTGGAGTCTTAGCCAATATGTTTCTTCTTTGTTTCTATATTTTCATAATTATAGGTCACAGACCTAAGCCCACAGACTTGATCTCCTGTCAACTGACTTTCATTCACATAATGATGTTCCTCACTGGAGGGGACCTTTTCCTTACAAATATATTTGAGTCTTTGAACATTGATAATGACTTCAAATGTAAGGCAACTTTTTACATAAGCAGGGTGATGAGAGGCCTCTCTATCTGTACCACCTGCTTCCTGAGTGTGTTCCAGGCTGTTACTATCAGTCCCAGTACCTCTTTGTTGGCAAAGTTTAAACAAAAACTAAAACAATATATGATCCATGTTTTCTTGTGTATTTGGTCTTTCAATTTATCCTACAGTAGTAACCGGATCTTCTATGTTCGTGGTTTTACTAATTTAAGTGAAACTAACCAAATGCAGGTTACTAAATCCTGCTCACTCTTCCGCATGAACTACATCATCAAAGTATTGATTTTTACAGTTACAACCTCCAGAGATGTATTTCTTGTAGGAGTTATGCTGACTACAAGTACATACATGGTGATTATCTTGTGCAGACATCAGAGACAATTCAAGCATCTTCATAGCATCAGCCACCTAAGAGCATCACCTGAGAAAAGGGCCACACAGTCTATCTTGCTGCTGGTGATTTGCTTTGTGGTCACGTACTGGGTGGACTTCATCATCTCATCCACATCAGTCCTGTTGTGGATTTATGACCCAGTAATCCTGAGGGTTCAAAAGTTTGTGATGTATGCCTATCCCACAATTAGCCCTTTAGTACAAATCAGTTCTGATAACAGAATAATAATTATGCTGAAAAACATGCACTTGAAGCACCACCAGAGTTTTTTTTAATGAGTTTTTTTTCTTTTCTTCAAAAACCTATTATTTTGTTATTCATTTATACCTATGAGTGTCATGCCAGTAGTATATATGTACACATTTCTGGTATCCACAGAAATAAAATGTAATGGCATCCCCTGGGATTGGACTTACAGGGGCTTAAAAGGAATCACTCTGTATAGTACCAATTATTCTTTTCCAAAATACAGTTTCTTTCAAACTTTAATGATCCTAGCACATGTGTTTCAGATGTACAGCTCAGCCTCAATGTTGGATAGACCCCTGTGATGTCTGTTCCTGATCCTGCTGCCTATCATGGAATCCATTCCCCAACAGAGCTGCCTTGTCCAGGTTCAGTGCGAGATGATTCCCCTAATGCTGCAGAGACTTTATGTTCCAGAAGCAGGGGCGGGGGAGAGGCACTGGCACAGAAGAGAAGGAGATGAGGAATGGGAAGGTTGGAATCCTGTGAGAGGGACACTAGTTGAGATGTATATGAATCAATTAAATTTTAATGGTTCATGTAGCAAAACAGGATTCTTCATAAGATTTAATTACAATTTGTGATATTACACATATACATTCTTTTGACATTTCTGTTTTAAAGTACTGTAAAGTTTTTCCATTACTTGTACACAGTACGTTGCTATTTTAACATTAATTCTTGTTCCTTTTTCATCTCTATAGTAAACCCTTTAATGATGAGGTGACTTTTAAAGCTTTCTCTCAAAAAGATTTTGTTCTATTCCCTCTTATCAAGGATGGTTTAAATATTTTATTGTAGCTTTAATTTTATTAGCAAATTGTACCTTATTAGAATCCATAATAATACTGTGAATTTAAGGTTCCCATCTTTTTACTACAGTTACTTAATGACTCCTATCTGAAAATATCATGTGCCTGTTTTCTTATACTTCATTTCATTTACACTTTTTAAATCTTATTGGTAAATAAAAATGTTTAGATATACATAGATGTTGTATAATTTGTTCACTGTGTATCTGTATGCATATATATATATACATATATGTACAAATGAAGTATGTATGTATATGTGCACTTGGAGGCCAGTAGACACTGTTGGCTATTGATCTCCACATGCTATATACCTGGTGTCCTGAAAGCACATCTCTCTCTGTGACCTGTGTCAAGACATTAGTCCAACTCCTATCTCTGACTCTCTGGGATTAGAAGTATTCACCACCATAACCTCCCCCCATTTAAAATTATGCTTGTCTCTATTGAGAAAAATATTTCATACAACATAGTCTGATTACGGTTTCTCCTTCCCCTATTCCTTCCAGCTCCTCCTCAATTCCTTCCCCATCCAATGACAACATTTCTTTATGACGTTGGAAAGAAACAGGTCTTTAAGTAATAGTAATAAAATGAAGAACAAGATAAAAGAAAAATAAATGAATCACAATAGGACAAAACACATAGAAGAAAAAGTGCCAAAGCAAAAGCACAACAAACATAAAGAGATACACACTAGTTCTCACGTAGGGATATCATAAAATTACAAAACCCTAAGTCTCTATATTTACATATATATGTATGTGTGTGTGTGTGTGTGTGTGTGTGTGTGGGTGTGTGTGTGTGTGTGTGCATGTGTGCGCAAAAGATCAGTAAGACTCCATTAAGGTTGTTTTGCATTGGCCATGTCTTGCAAGGCCTGAAGCCTACCCTTAAGAGTGGATAGTTTCTCCAAAGAGAAATGCAATCACATTAGGGTCTCTTTATTCAAGCTTGAGCTTAGGCTCCCTGTCAACCCTGACTCGGCAGGACAGGAGAGTGGAGAACCCCAAAACAAGGTTCAGGAAAGCATTTATAGAAACAAGCAAACAAGGGATTTCTAGAGTGGCACACATTTTATTGCGGGGCCATTGTGGCCTTTAACTTAATTGGCTGGTTCTGGGAACCAAACCATAAACTTAATTTCTGCTTTCCTCCTGATTGGTGGTTGTTCAGAAGCGAGGTACCAGGGGTAGACCTGAAACCTGAAGGCTCAGATTTGTGGGGAGTATCCTGAAACTTCTGCTAGGTACAAGTTTGTTAGTTAACTGGAGTTAAACCTTAAGTCAGTTTCTCTAAAATGGAATATGAACCCAAAAGATCTGGTCTCTCACCACCTATAGGCAACAACTTTTGGGGTAGCCCCCACCAAAGTTGTGCAGGACCCACATGAAGCTTCACATCATCTACATATGAAAGGAGAGGACTACCTCCAGCCTGTCTATGTTCTTTGGTTGGTGGTTCAGACACTGAGAGCCCTAAGTGTTGAGGTTAATTGACTGTTGGCTTTCCTGTGGAGTTTCTATCCCTTTCAGGATACACAATCTTTCCTCCTTTTCTTCCATAAGAGTCCCCAAGCTCTATCCACTGTTTGTCTGTGGATATTTGTATCTGAGTCAGCTACTGGGTGGAGCCTCTCAGAGGACACCATGATTCTATCTGAAAGCATAACAGAGTATTATTAATGGTGTTAGGAGCTGATGCTTGCCATGGGATGGGTCTCTAGAGGGGCTGGATATGGTTTGGCCATTTCCTCAGTCTCTCTGATGCCTGCATTACTTGTAGGCAGGAAAATTGGTGGCTGAACATTTTCTGGATGGGTTGGAGTACCTATGACTCCATTGGGGTTCCTGTCTGAATGTATAGGTGGCCTCTTCATATTCCATATTCTCAATATAGTGAGTCACGGTTAAGATCAATTACATTGATTTTTGGGGACATCTCTTGCCCCATGCAGTGTCTTGTCCTGAAGGTGCACTCTTCCTCCCCACCCCCATCAGCTGCAGATTTCCATTCATTTTTATGGCCATCTAGCCATGTCTTCTGCCCTTCCCACACCTAGTACTGAATTCTCCAACTCTCTTTCCCATCTCATCTGCCCCTTATGACTATTTCATTCCCCCTTGTAAGTGAATTCAAGCTTCCTGGTTTGGACTTTTCTTCTTCTTTATCTTCCTTGTGTCTGTGGAGTAGTATATCATGGTGCTTGTATTTCATGGTTAATATGCACTTATAAGTGAGTACATGCCATGTATGTCCTATTGGGTCTGGGTTACCTTACTCAGGATGATATTCTCAACTCTATCCATTTGTCTGCAAAATTCATGATACCTTGTTTTTTAATAGCCGAGTAGTATTTCATTGTGCAGAATGAAATTACCAGATTTTCTTTATCCATTCTTCAGTTGACAGACATCTGGGTCATTTCCAGCTTCTGTCTATTATGAATAAGGCTGCTATGAACATAACTAAGCAAATATCCTTGTGGGATAATGGAGCATTTTTTTGGGTATATGCCAGGAGTGGTATAGCTATTGAGGTAGAGCTATTCCAAGTTTTCTGAGAAACTGCCAAAGTGATTTCCAAAGTGGTTGTACAAGTTTGTAATTCCACCAGCAATAGAAGAGTGTACCCCTTGCTCCATATCATCACCACCATGTGCTCTTAACTCGTTGATCTTAGCCATTCTGATGAATGTAAGATAGAAACTCAACGTATATTTGATTTGCATTTCCATGATTACTACAGACTTTGAACATTTCTTTTAGTGTTTCTTGGACATTCGAGATTTTCCTGTTGAGAATTTTGTTAGCTCGGAACCCCCTTTTTAATTTGGTTATTTGAGTTGCTTGTGTCTAACTTTTTGAGTTTTTGGAAATTTTGGATATTAACCATCTGTCATTTGTAGGGTTGATGAAGATCCTTTCTCAATCTGTGGGCTATGGATAAAAACTCCGAGGTATTGGGACAGAAATAGACACATTGGTCAATGGAATCAAATTGAAGATCTAGCAATAAACCTACAGACCCATAGACTTGATTTTTGATAAGGAAGCCAAAACCATACAATGCAAAAAAATGAGAGAATCTTCAACAAATGCTGCTGGACTAACTGAATGTCTACATGTAGAAGAATTAAAATAGATCCATACTTATGACCCTGTATAAAACTCAAGTCCAAGCAGATCAAAGACCTCAAAATAAAACCAGTTACATTAAATCTCATAGAATAGACAGTGGGAAATACCCTTGAACACATTGGTACAGAAGAAAAGTTACCATTAGCTCAGAGTCTAAAATCAACAGTTGATAAACTCACAAAACTACAAAGCCTTTGTAAGGGTTTTGTTTCTTTATTTTTAAAGATTTATTTATTATATGCACTGTAGCTATCTTCAGACAAACCAGAAGGGCATCAGACCTCATTACAGATGGTTGTGAACCACCATGTGGTTGCTAGTATCTGAATTCAAGACCTCTGGAAGAACAGTCAGTGCTCTTAACTGCTGAGCCATCTCTCCTGTCCCGGGTTTTTTTTTTTCTTGGTCCAATCATTCCCTCTTGGTCTTTTGTGTGAAGAATGAGGCATTCATATTTAAATTAATCTTGAAATGCATGTGTTAGTTCTGCTCATCATGTTGTTCATTTTTGATTTTGTGTTTTCAGTGATACTTTGTGTTTTGATAATTATAGCTTCATATTTTTGACACATGATTTCTCTGTTATTGCCATTCCTCTTTTAAGTTCAAAATTATGTTTCAGATATTACTGTAGGTGTGGTTTGTGAAATATAATTTTTGCTGTTTATGTTATAGAAAATTGCACATGTTTCTATCATAGAGCAGTATTGCTGGGTTTATTATTTGAGATGGGCTCTTCTTTAACACTTGGGATGAATTGTGCAGGCTCTTTCCGGACTTAAAAGTTTATCTTCAGTAATCAGCTGTTTACTGGGACGTTCACTTTTCCATTTGATGGGTTTTCTTGCATTTTTCTTCTCTTAGAGCTTTCAATTCATATTTTTGTTGTTGTGTTCTTTTATACTCAGTGTTTTAACTATTAAGAGTCATGGAAATGTTTTATTGTTGTCTTGTCTTATTTGGCTGTTCTGTGATCTTGTGTTATATAGTATGTTTGAGGCAGTTTTCATCTATGATCCTATTGAAGATATTATGTTTGCCTTTGACTTGGAATTCTCTCTCACCTACGCATATAACTTGAAGGTTTAATTTCTTTCATGGTGTCCAAAAAACACAATATTTTCTAGATATGCCCTCTACCAGCTGAGCTACATTTCCTGCCCGTGGTCCAATTTCTCCTGATAACAAAGTTATATTTCTTCCCATCTGTGTGCTCTATAAAAAATGACTTTCCCCATGTAAGTTTGGTGTAGGATACATTTTCTTAATCTTATCCAAAAAGTTATTAATTTCTAGGTGAGACTCTGAAGCCACTCACAAGTAAGGATAGAGTACACCATGACTCTTTTGGAAGCAGGACAGATACCTTGGGGTATGAAATGTTTTCTATTCCTTTTAAATGAGATATTATTATTCTTACTATTGTTTTTGTTTTATTCACATCGTCTGGGAACAATCAATCCATACCTACATATATGGCCTGGAGAGAATAGCTCCCAAATGGGAAATGCAGAGCACAGCTGTTCCTACTCCATTGTTCTCCTAGAATTAGAGAAGTTCACTTTCATTTGATGAATCCACTTTGTAATCAACTCAAGGTGAGAATTGCCTACCACAGATGACACAGTAACTATGGGTCTAGAGGGAAATGAACTGATAGCATTTTTTCCTTATAACTACTTCTTAGGGCCTTATTCTACAAGGATGTTTATCAAAGGATAAGCATAGTAAGTGTTTCTTTCTCTCTTCATTATAGTGAGAGCTGTAAGTAGGTGGTAGAAGGAATCAGGACTCTTTGCAATAAGAGATTAGAAAATTTTCTGAATAGAACCTTGCTTTTGAATTGTACTGTGTAATGAGTACAGCAGATACTTCTAGACATAAAAGATATCAATGCAATGATTTAAGAAAGAACATAGATTTCACTTACTGTGATTTCTGATTATATATGTCTCAGTAGAAGGGGCTATTGGAAAGAGGACAGGTGCCTAGCAGAAGGGTAGGAAGAGAGAAAAAAGGCTAATAGGGTGACAATGATCAATGGGTATTATGTATTGAATGAACGTGTCATGCAATGAGTGTACATTTATATATATATGTAAACTATAGTTGCAGATGCAAATTTTAAGGAGCACATCTGACATAGCATTTTTCTGAGTGTGTTTTGTAATAATACTAAGATCAAAGTTCCACCTAGGTGTTGCCAACTGAGTTACTTTTCCATTACTGTAACAAGACACCTGAGATATCTTAGAAGGTGGAAAACAAAAACCTGATATTTACTGGTATGCAGGAGAACATTTATAATATTAATACAATTGTATAATACTGAATTGCATCTTGTATTTTCTCATTTTAATATTTTTCTCATTGATTGACTATATTCATTTATTTATATGAAACAAAAGCTAGATATATCAAACAAATTATAATTTGATGTTATCAGTAATTTTCTAGTCTGTTAAGTTTGCATATATCTAGTAAGTCTTAGGAAAGTTTCAAATCATGGCTTAGTAAAACATAAACCATTCTTAACAACATATAAGTTTCAAAATTTTAATTTAGATTGGTTTACTCTATTGCAATGATTTCTAATACAGTGGATATTTTGTATGTCCTTCAAAAATATCTGAAAACATCATATCATTTGTTAAATTTTGTAAAGTTATCTTTACATAAATGTAATTTGGATAATTATCTGTAGAAATTTTATTCTTTTTATTAAAATGAATTCATTTTTCTTATTTCATGTTTTCTGGATTGAACCATGTTACACTTATACTCCACAATATTGAGCAAGCTCTTCATTACCAGTAAGAAAAAATACTATTATTTAATGGTATAAAATTATTTAAAGTCAAAATCCCTAAGGTTTCCTCTAATAGTTACAAAAATACAATACAATGCAATACAATACACATGTGCACACACACACACACACACACACACACACACACACACACTTTCAGTTAACATTTTTTTGTTTTTCCCAAACTCATACCACACAACTTGTGGTGAAGCTCTTGGCATTATTGCCTCCCCACACTCTCTGCAGTGACACTTCCGCTACTGCTGCTTCTTCTTAGGGGAACTGACTCATAGTGTGAAAATGTAATATTCTAGTCAATGTCTTTGTGCTTACAAACCTATGCTAAACTCAATTTCCAAAGAACAACTTATGCATTCAAGTTATTTAAGATTATCAGGCAAACGTTATTAATTAGTACTTTATTTTAAAAGTGATAATAGTTCCTGCTGGCATTATATATTTCATAAAAATATCATGGAACTAATTTGAGTGGTTAAGTTTCCCATCTTTATGAGATTTCTAAAGGTTTTTTCATGTTGCTCACAGTGGCCAGTACATCAGCCAACAATTTCACCTGTCACCTGAAAGTCACATACTCGTTTTATGCTGTAAGAAGTCATACAGCTTTTAGGTCATCACTCACTAAATGTGGTTAAAGTTAAAATGAAAATTATACATAAGATGTAGTAAACTTCTATGTTCCTTATGTTATTGAATGACCAAAAACCAGAAAACAAAGATTACTCTAAATTCATAAAACAAGACTCTTCTAAATCAAATAATGTGATAATGAAGAGGTAAAGTAACATCTCATGAAGCAGCTTTTCCTGTTCTCTCTCTCTCTCTCTCTCTCTCTCTTTCTCTCTCTCTCTCTCTCTCTCTTTCTCTCTCTCTTCCTCCCTCCCCTCTCTCTCTTTTCTTTCTTTCTTTTTTCTTTCTTTCTTTCTTTCTTTCTTTCTTTCTTTCTTTCTTTCTTTCTTTCTTTCTTTTTTGCTTTTTTTGTATGCCTCTTCAGATAGCTTGCTACATACTGCTCAGCCTTTTGACTTGACCAATTTAATTGTGGTGATTTCTCCAGTATTATAAATGTTTATGGATATACAGTGGGTTTTACTACTTACAACTAAAGATTACAAGTTAAAGTAATTGTGAAAGCCCCAACACTGCAATTTTCTTCTCAAATACAACACAATTTTTCTCAGGGATTATCTATATTAGCAACTCATGTGTATATCTACATTTTTACCCATGGCAATACTGGCCATTTTTCATCAACTCTCAGCTCCAGTGGGCTCAAAAGAAATATGTCAGTTGATGAATTCGAAGATGTATCACTTTCTGTATATGACAAACATTTACCAAAGCAATATGAAGCAGAGAAATTGAATTCATATCTTTAGGATTAAAAAATATTTTAGATTACTATCTTTTACTTTATTATATGATCATCATTTCATACCGAGATATGCTATGTTAATAAATTATTAATATATTATTAATAATTAATTATTATGTTACATGGTTTATTCACTGTAGTTTTAAAATGAGAGTTGGGCTACAGTTCTTACAGTTTGGATACCAAGGCTTGAAGTAAGCATTATCGGCCAGAAACCATCTAGGAGAGGCTAAAAACAAGCAGGTGATCTTTCTGAGATGGTTTCAACATAGACTGTACAACTATGGTGTATGAGCCCTTCTCCACAAGGCTGAAGTGACTACATTTTAGGAAATATTCTTGCTACTAATATGCTTTTTCTGTCATTATTAAATATATATAAATAATCACTCAGTTTAGCCCACCATTTTGTGCAGATTTATTCAAATCAATGAATATGTACTATCTTGTAATGATGCTACATAGACAGATAGATGAATTCTTAATTCTGAATACTCTAATAAGAATTTCTAAAATTATATTAGCAATTATTTATCACCATTAGTAGGATTGCTATTATAGCCATCTTTGATATGAAAACTGCGATTATAACTATGCCAGTCTCCAAGTGTCACAAATTGCTTCTGAGATTAAAAAAAAAAACAAAAGCAGGCATTTACAATTTAGAACACATTACAAGAAATTGTAAAACAATTAACCAAATGCCATAATAGGGAATTAACTGATTATTATAGGTGCAAAAACAGAGAATAAAATGTTGGCTAGGTTTCAATGACAACTTAGTCACAAAAAATTATGTTTTTGTAACTTTCAATGAACCTGTACAGCAAATGACAAAAAATGTCTAGTCTTAATGCGAATGTATAAACATCTCTGTTGTAAACTTCTTATACAATTTCTTATTTAAATTTATATGTAGTGTCATGGTGAACTTTTTATCTGTGATCTATTCCCCCCAGGAAAGGTAAAAAAAAAAACCCAAAAAAACTAGGAACAATTACATTATACGACATTATTGCATGAGAAGAGAAGAAAAGAGCAGGATTAGGAGGAGGATTAGGAGAAGGACAGCAGAGTAGAGTAACTTAGAAATTTAGAGAACTACTTAGAAATTAGGGGAGGACATTCTGATACAGTTTCCTCTTTTAGTTTCCCTTAGAAATAAAGAAGAATAGAAGTAAAGAGCAATACATAGACTGCAGAGAGAAAGAGAACCTGAAACCCTGCAGAGAAAGCACAAAGACCAGGTAGGCTTTTCCTTAGCATGGGACAAAATAGATCTTTACTTAACAATAGGGCAGGCTTAGTCTCACTAAAGAGGACAAAGCTTTTTTCTTACAGACTTTGGTTTAATCTATGTAGCAATAAAAGGGTAGAAGCTGTTTCTTTTTCTATGCAATAAAGATTGAAGCTCATTTTTCATCCAGTATGAGTAAGTTCTGTCTGTACTTGAACTTGGGCTTTTCTCCATATGCTCATGTAAGTATAGCTGAGTCCGTGTAAGAAACAAAGTATGAGGTAAGTAAGTAACTGAGTCCAACTCATATGCATGAAGGTGCATGAGTGTATATGCATAAATGTGTAAATGAATGTATATGAAGTTATGCATATTTGCTTGTGTAAAAGTTTCCATCTATGAGTGACTCTCTTCTCCAGGATCAAAAAAAGTTTAATGCTCCAGACCTCCCTCCCTCCTAAAGGGCTAGAAGTGAGGCTTCTGAACAGGAGAGAAAAATATCCTACCAATTAATCCTTTACTTAATACCCGTGTTGTATTACAATGAGGTGCTAAAGGCCAGACATGCTGCTGTTTCTGGCCTCAAAGAAATTCAGACAGGCAGGTCAGTTACTATTGCAAAGTAAAATAGACCTAAGACAGACAAATGTTGTAAAATTAAAAAGAAACCCTAAGTTTATGCAAGACCACATCTTGTCCTCATGGGTACTCTTTATCCTTGGTTACTTTCAATAGAGAACAAGAACACTGTTCCTAGCCTCTGACAACTATGCTGGAGCTTTATTCTTTTATCTTATTTTACATATATGTGAGTTTTGCCTACATGTATTATGTCTGTACCCCTTGCATGCACTTCATAGAGGGTAATTCATTCCTGGGATCTATAGGCATGATAGTCCCAAGTCATGATGTCATTCTAGTGAATCAAATCCAAGTCTATCTAAAAGCAAGAAGTGCTCTTGACCACAGAGCCATCTCTCCAGCATAAATCCTGGAGTTTTTAAAAGCAGAATATCAGGAATGTTATAGGATGGTATCAGGTTATTTTCTGCATTATTTCTGTACGTGCACCTATATATGTGAGATACATTAGTGAACTTGAAAATATAGTTGGGCACTCTTTTCTCACAAGAGTCTGCATCAGTGTAGTTCTTTTCTATTTCTCTATCACAAGCTGAACTTAAAGTACTGAAGTAAGTCAATTCAGTAATAAATTGACCTAGAAAGTAGATCAAACAAACTAAAATAGGCACTAAATGTAAGGCTGTTGTGTAAAATGTGCATGGTTACTGGTGATACATGAGAACACTAGGGACCTTGCCTTCCAGTGCACAGAAAGGAATGGCTTTTAAAACAGAAATTTCCAAACAGGATCACTATCTGGTCATCGTCAGTGAATTCATGTTTGTCATAATGTGTTAGAAAACAGTGCTAGTCTTAATGAAATATATTCCGTCTTGTTAGAGGTTCTCAGTTCCACATCTTCAGATGTGATTATGTCATGTGTAGTAACTGCAGAAAGCAGGAACGCAAAATGGGACCCTTGAAGAATAGGTGAGGGGAACTGGAGCAATAAAGAACAGAAATGCAGGGTACAGGTATCAAAGCAGAGGAATAGGATACAGGGGCCTTTTTAGAGAGTAGTAGGAGATAAATACAAATTAAGAGGTAGGAAGTAGGTAAGATATCAACATGGAAACCTGAGAAACTATTACTATTCTGTTCTATTAATAATTTATATTGTTACTCCAGAAGGAAAAGAAAAATATTTTTTTTCTCTTGGTAGCTGGGAGTTAGTTCATTAAATCTGATTTTCACTCTCACAAAGGTGATGGGATGGGAACTAACCTGGGAGACATCTAGGAACCTTTACAACAATAATTAATGCTCATATGGTGTCAAAAGTACACTAATAGTCACCAACTGTATCTGTCTCTTTAATTCAGATTCTGGGGATGGGAAGACTTTTTGGAATAAAAAACATAAATACAGTTAAATAAAGAAAGATATTTTGCTGATTAAAATAGTGGGACTATTGTGAATTATTCTTAAGCTTCAGTTACAATTAAGAGTCAAAACATGTCGCAGAATAGAGCACCGTAAAGAAAATATGTATGAGACTAACTCACCTCAATGTTTTAATATATTTGTGAATATTTTCCAGATCATGATAAGTTGTATTCAGTTGTATTGATGTGATTAATATTCTGTGCTCACCACTACTGTTTTAGGTGTTAAGTATATGAAGCAATTTAAAACAATGGGATTGGATATCTAAGGCATGAGACTCAGGTACAATATAGGCATACAAAATGTGCATACTGTATAAATATACGTGAAAGAATTTATTGTCTATAATATTCTGTATATGCAGGAGATACATGGAAGGCATATAAAAATGTAGGTTATGAACATCAAAAGTTACGGAAACAGACTAATCAATAATTGAAAAAATAGAATGATAGAGCCATATTGTTTGATAAATCACAACTTTGATGTATAATCTATTTCTTTTTTCAGATATATGAAATAATCATCCATTATGCTATTAAGATGAATATATTCTCAAATTATGTCCTTATTCAAGAATGTTCTTTATTTCCAAGCTGGATTTGGATTCCTAGCCAATACAATTCTTCTTTTTTTCTATACTTTTATAATGTTAGGTCACAGACCTAAACCCACAGACTTGATTTCCTGTCAACTGACTTTCATTCACATAATGATGTTCCTCACTGGAGGGGATATTTGCCTTACAGACATATTTGAGACACTGAACCTAGAGAATGACTTTAAATGTAAGACAATATTTTACATAAGCAGGGTAATGAGAGGCCTCTCGATCTGCACCACCTGCCTCCTGGGTGTGGTCCAGGCTGTCACAATCAGTCCCAGTACCTCACTGTTGGCAAAGTTTAAACATAGACTGAAAGTGTACATGACCTATGCTTTCTTCTGTATTTGGTCTTTCAATTTGTTCTACAGTAGTAACCAGATTTTCTATGTGGGTGGTTTTACCAATGTAAGTGAAACCAACCAGATGAAGGTCACTAAATCCTGTTCACTCTTCCCCAAGAACTACATCATCAAGGGCTTGATTTTAACAGTGTCAGTCTCCAGAGATGTTTTTCTTGTAGGAGTCATGTTGACAACCAGCATGTACATGGTGATTATCTTGTTTAGGCATCAAAGGCAATGTAAGCATCTTCACAGCACCAGCCACTTGAGAGCATCCCCTGAGAAAAGAGCCACCCAGACTATCCTGCTGCTGGTGGTTTGCTTTGTGGCCATATACTGGGTGGACTTCATCATCTCATCTTCCTCAGTCCTGTTATGGATGTATGACCCAGTCGTCCTGACTGTTCAGAAGTTTGTGATGTATGCCTATCCCACAATTACTCCTTTGATACAAATCAGTTCTGATAACAGAATAATAATTATGCTGGAAAACATGCATTCAAAGTGTCACAAAATTCTTTTAAATATGTTTTTACCTTTTCTTTGAAAACCTATTAATTAATTTTTCTTCATACATATGAATGTTGTGTCAGCATATATGCATGTGTGCATTCCTGGTGCCCACAGATGTGAGAAGAGTACATGGTATCCCTGGGAATTAGACTTAAAGATGGTTATAAGAAATCATTCTGTGCAGCTCCAATTATTGTTTTCTAAAATACCTGTTTTGTTTTAACTTCATTGGTTTAAGTAGCAAAACAAGATTCCTCATATAATTTAAATAAATTTCGTGGTATTATACATATATATTCTTTTGACATTTCTGTACTAGAATTCTTAAGTTAATTGTGCACAATAAGTTGATATTTCCACATGAATTCTCTTTCTTCTTTTTATTTTATATCATAAATGTTCTTTAGAACTTACTGAAAGTTGCTGAATTTACTGAAGAGTTCCTTGCTGATAGTGACGTTTAAAGTTTTATTTTGAAAATATGCAAATAAATCAAAAATAGTTTTAATATTTCATTATAGCTTTAATACTGTTCCTTAATTTCTCAGGATCCATAAAATAATGTGTATATAAAGTTTCGATTTTTACCAGTTACTTGGTCTTATATAAAAGTATCATGTGCCTAATATTTTGTACATTATTCTATCTAAACTTATAGAAATATTATTGGTAAATAAAAATTTTTATATACACATGCTATTTTACAATGTTTTTTATCATGTATCTGTATGTATGCACAGCTGAAGGATGTGTATATATATGCACATGGAGACCAGGAGACAACCTCGGCTGTTTTCATCACATGTCTTTCACTTGTGCCTTTATAGAGTCTCTCTCTCTCTCTCTCTCTCTCTCTCTCTCTCTCTCTCTCTCTCACTCACTCTGTGTGTGTGGGTGTGTGGGTTCATCCTGTCTCTACCTCTCTAGAACTAGAATTAGAAATATTCACCACCTTATGCCCCCTTTAAAATTTTTCTGTTCTTTTATTGAAAAAAATCAAACAATATAATCTGTGTAGTGTTTTCCATTCCCCTATTCCTTCCAGCTCTTCCTCACATCCTACCCCATCCAAACTGACATTTCTTTCTCTCTTTCGAAAACAAGCAGGCATCTTAGTATAACAATAAAAATATAGAATAAGATAAAAGAAAATAAATCAAACTAGGAAAAAACACACAGAAGGAAAGTGCCAAAGCAAAGCACAGCAAACATAAACACAGAAATGCACAAGCTCTCACACAGGGATGTCATAAAAGCACAAAATCAGGAGTCAATATATATATACAAATATTTATAAAGGATCACTAAAGACTCCATTAAGATTGTTTTGTGTTGCAAAAAAGAAACAAGCCGAGAAAGAAGTTAGGGAAACGACAGCCTTCATAATAGTCCGAAATAATATAAAATACCTCAGTGTGACTTTAACCAAGCAAGTAAAAGATCTGTATGATAAGAACTTCAAGCCTCTGAAGAAAGAAATCGAAGAAGACCTCAGAAGATGGAAAGATCTCCCATGTTCATGGATTGGCAGGATTAATATGATAAAAATGGCCATTTTACCAAAAACAATCTGCAGATTCAATGCAATCTCGATCAAAACACCAATCCAATTCTTCTGAGACTTAGACAGAACAATCTGCAAATTCATCTGGAATAACAAAAAACCCAGGAGAGCTAAAACTATTGTCAACAATAATAGGAATTCTGGGGGGAATCACTATCCCTGAACTCAAAAGAGTATTACAGAGCAATAGTGATAAAAACTGCATGGTATTGGTACAGAGACAGACAGATAGACCAGTGGAATAGAAGTGAAGACCCAGAAATGAACCCACACACCTATGGGCACTTGATTTTTGACAAAGGAGCCAAAACCTTCCAATGGAAAAACGATACCAATCTCAACAAATGGTGCTGGTTCAACGGGAGGTCAGCATGTAGAAGAATGCAGGTTGATCCATGCTTATCACAGTGTACAAAGCTTAAGTCCAAGTGGATCAAGGACCTCCACATCAAACCAGATACACTCAAATAGAAGAAAAAGTGGGGAAGCATCTCTAACCCATAGGCACTGGAGAAAAGTTCCTGAACAAAACACCAATGGCTTATGCTCAAAGACCAAGATTCGACAAATGGGATCTCATAAAACTGCAAAGCTTCTGTAAGGCAAAGGACATTTTGGTTAGAACAAAATGACAACCAACAGATTAGGAAAAGATCTTTACCAATCCTACAACAGAGAGAGGCCTTATATCCAAAATATACAAAGAACTCAAGAAGTTAGACCGAAGGGAGACAAATAACCCTATTAAAAAATGGGGTTCAGAGCTAAACAAAGAATTCACAGCTGAGGAATGCCGAATGGCTGAGAAACACCTACAGAAATGTTCAACATCTTTAGTCATAAGAGAAATGCAAATCAAAACAACCCTGAGATTTCACTTTACATCAGTGAGAATGGCTAAGATCAAAACTCAGGTGACAGCAAATGTTGGCGAGGATGTGGAGAAAGAGGAACACTCCTACATTATTGGAGGGATTGCAGACTGGCACAAGAATTCTGGAAATCAGTCTGAAGGTTCCTCAGAAAATTGGACATTGAACTACCTGAGGACCCAACTATTCCACTCTTGGGCATACACAAAAGATGCCCCAACATATAACATATACACGTGCTCCACTATGTTCATAGCAGCCTTATTTTTAATAGCCAGAAGATGGAAAGAACCAAGATGCCCTTCAAGAGAGGAATGGTTACAGAAAATGTGGTACATCTACACAATGGAATATTACTCAACTATCAAAACAAGGAATATATGAAATTCATAGGCAAATGGATGGAACTGGGAAATATCATGCTGCGTGAGGTAACCCAATCATAGAAAAACACACATGGTATGCACTCATTGATAAGTGGCTATTAGTCCAAATACTTGAGTTACCCAAGATGCACAGAACACATGAAACTCAAGAAGCATGACCAAAATGTGAATACCTCACATTCTTTAAAAGGGGAACAAGAATACACTTGGGAAGGAATAGGTGGGCAAAGCTTAGAACAGAGGCAGAAGGAACAGCCATTCAGAGCCTGCTCCACATGTGGCCCATACATATACAGTCACCCAATTAGATAAGATGGATGAAGCAAAGAAGTGCAGGCTGACAGGAACCGGATGTAGATCTCTCCTGAGAGACACAGCCAGATTACAGCAAATACATAGGTGAATGCCAGCAGCAAACCACTGAACTGAGAAGGGAACCCCTGTTGAAGGAATCTTAGAAAGGACTGAAAGAGCTTGAAGAGGCTTGAGACCCCATATGAACAACAATGCCAAGCAACCAGAGCTTCCAGGACTAAGCCACTACCCAAAAGTACATGGACTGACCCTGGGCTCCAACCTCATGGGTAGCAATGAATAGCCTAGTAAGAGCACCAGTGGAAGAGGAAGCCCTTCGTCCTGCAGAGACTGAACCCCCAGTGAACGTGATTGTTGGGGGAGGATGGTAATGTTGGGTGGATGGGGAGGGGAACACCCATATAGAAAGGGATGGGGAGGTGTTAGGGGAATGTTGGCCCAGAAATCAGGAAGGGGAATAACAATTGAAATGTAAATAAGAAATACTCAAGTTAATAAAGATGGAAAATAAAAGAAAATATATACAGACAAGTATTATACAAAAAAAAAGATTGTTTTGTGTTGGACATCTATTGCAGGGCATAGAGCCTACCTTTAAGAGTAGTTTGCTTCTACAGTAAGACTACATTGAAGAAAAACATTTTTTTTATTTGTAAATGGCTATCAAAGTGAGATAACTTCTGGATTATGGAGGGAATTGGTATCCACTTCTGCTCTAGGATTCCACAGGTACAGGCCTATCCAGTCCCTGTGCTTGTTGTCACAGACTCTGAGTTTAAATGTGTTCCTTGTGCTATGTTAGAAGGCCTTGTTTCCTTGGTGCCTTCCACACATTCTGGCTCTTCCAATCTTTCTACCACCTCTTCCACAGAATGTGTTGTGCTCTGTGAAGAAGAATTGATTGTGACTTCCCATATAGAAATCTTGACTGCCTTAATGGCTCTCTGTGTATTTTCTAGCTGTGGGTCTCTGTATCCATCCCCACCTTCCGAAAGAAGCTTCTATAATGATGTCTGAAGCAGACTCAGATCTATGAGCTTAGCAGTATGTCATTAGATAATTTTTTATTGCTACATTCTTTGAGCAGAACGTAAGTATGTCATTTTCTCCTTTGTCACTTTAGTCTTAGGTCCTTTACAATCCAATGAGTGCTGGTTATGATTTCCATCTCATGGATTTCATGCTTAGCAGCCTTGTTTATAATAGCCAGAAGCTGGAAAGATTCCAGATGCCCTTCAACAGAGGAATGGATACAGAAAATGTGGTACATCTATACAATGAAGTACTAATCAGCTATCAAAAACAATGACTTCTTGAAATTCATAGGCAAGTGGATGGAACTAGAAAATATCATTCTGAGTGAGGTAACCCAATCACAGAAAAACACACATGGTATGCACACATTGATAAGTGGATATTAGCCCAAATGCTTAAATTACCCAACATGCACAGAACACATGAAACTCAAGAAGGATGACCAAAATGTGGATGCTTCACTCTTTCTTTAAAAGGGGAACAAGAATATGCTGATGAGGGGATAGGGAGGCAAATTTAGAACAAGACTGAAGGAATGACCATTCAGAGCATGGCCCACATGTGGCCCATACATCTACGGCTACTAAACTAGATAAGATAGATAAAGCAAAGAGGTGCAGACTGACAGGAACCAGATGTAGATCTCTCCAGAGATACACAGTCAGAATATGACATAGGTGAATGCCAGCAACAAACCACTGAAGTGAGATTGGGAACCCAGTTGAAGGAATCAGAGAAAGGACTGAAAGAGGTGAAGGGGCTTAAGACCCCATATGAACAACAATGCCACCAACTAGAGCTTCCAGGGACTAAGCCACTACCCAATGACTATACATGGACTGACACGGGGCTCCAAATTCATAGACAGCAATAAATAGCCTAGTAGGAGCAACAGTGAAAGGGGAAGCCACTGGTCCTGACAAGGGTGGACCCACAGTGAATGGGATTGTTTGGGGGGGTAGGCGGTAATGGTGGAAGGATGGGAAGGGGAACAGCCATGTAGAAGTGGAGGAGGGGGGGCTAGGGGGATGTTGGCCTGGAAACCGGGAAAGGGAATAACATTTGAAATGTAAATAAGAAGTAACCAATTTAATAGAGATGGGAAAATGTCATACATTGATAATAAAGATATATAATATTTGATACTTAAGGATGAGAAACATAATAAATACCTTTGGTGCTTTATGGGATGATATTTTGAATGGTTAGACAGGGGTGGATTTAAAGGAAATAAACACCTTGTCATTTACCCATACTGCCATATTTATTCTCTTGATTCACTGTCTTAGCCAGGGTTCTTATATCTGCAAAAACATCATAGCCAAAAAGTTGGGGAGTGAAGTGTTTATTCAGCTTACTTCCAGGCTGTTCATTGACAAAATGAAGTCAGGACTGGAACTCAAGCAGGTCAGGAAGTAGGAGCTGATACAGAGGCCATGGAGGGATGTTACTTGCTTTCTTCCCCTGCCTTGCTCAGCTTGCTTTCTTATAGAACTCAAGATCACCAGCCCAGGGACGGCACCACCACAATGGGCTAGATCCTGCCATTGATCATTAATGGAGAATGTGCCTTAAAGCTAGGTCTCATGGAGGCATTTCTGCAACTGAAGATCCTTTTTTCTGTGATAACACCAGCTTGTGTCAAGTTGACACAAAAAACTAGCCAGTACATTTAATATGTCTTCTCAAAAGACAGGGCCATAGATAAAAGAATTCCATACCTTAGAAAAGAGATTAGAGGAAACACTAGAACTAACGGTACAGGATTTTATAGCTCAAAATAAGGAACAGAAACAGGAGAATAAGGGTTGGAGACAGAAGCCAGAAAAGTTGCTAAAAAAAAAATCAGAAGTTCATAGATGGGACTGAACAATAGAAAGAGAAACCTGACTTGGAGTCATGGCCTAGAGGCAACACTAGAAGTAAATGTTCAGGATAAGCAACAGAAAGAGTAAAATGAAGGTTGGAGACAGGAGCCATAAAGGATGCTAGAAAAAAAAAAAGATGCAGAATTTTATAGATCAGACTAAACAGCAAAGAGATAGAGACAAAATTCGGAAACAGAATCTATAGGACAACTTTCTAAAGTTAATAAATCAAAATAAGGTAGATGCTACAATACCAGAATTGCAATAAAAAGGAAGTTTTAAAATATGGAAGCAGAGCCTGGAACAAAAGAATTCAGAAACTCAAGGAACAGGAGGAATGATAAAAGGAGAGATATGAAGCATGGCCATAAGGTAGAAATATAAATTTTCAATTAAGAAAAATACTCAGGTAGTGACAGAAGATAAAATTAGAGAAAGTCAAGCAAAGGTTATTAGAAAACAAACTTTAGTTTATCTGCTTGGTATACAACAAAGACATCCAGGTGATGATCATTCACATTATCAGGAATTCAAATGGGAACTAAGGGACGTGTTAAAACTGAGAAAATTTAAGGAACGTGTCACTAATTTTGGAATGCATTCACCATTCCAAAACAAATCCTGACTTCTTGGGCTATTATAAATAGAATAACTGCCCAAGACTGTAAGGATATGGCAAAAGCAATACTAGAACCTGCATCGCATTTACAGTGCTTCCCATGGTAGAGAAGAGGCAAAGGAGATAGCATGACAAAATAGAGCCAGTTGGTAGACACAGCAAATATTAAGCTCTACAGAATGGAAAAGTTAGGAAGATTGAAAACAAAAAAATGCTTTAGGGAAGATTTGAAAAAGTCTTGATAGGTCAATTTCTCAGAATCTTTGAACATGGTCTACTCATAGGAGTTATGGGATTTCTTTGCCTGGTATGACAAATAAAGCCTGGATATAGACTTATGCAATAAGTTGACAGAGATATTGAATAATAACTTAGGCCGTGATCTCATGAAGGTCAGGTCAGGAAAGAATACAACACAGTCTCGACAGATATTCATTTAGAATATTTTCATTGCTTTGAGTAGTTTTAATTATCAAAGGTAGTGTGATTTTGAGTTTATTGAGTATATTAAAATTTCTCTGGGAGAGAGGTCAAGCTAAATCTTTATTTCTGGCCGCTGGATCAAGGACATGATATTATGGGGAAAAGGCTCTGAATTTGGGTTTACAGGAGAGAAGGGATTCAGACCCCTTCCAGAGTGATATCTATCTATCTATCTATCTATCTATCTATCTATCTATCTATCTATCTATCTATCTATCTAATATATATATGTTATATATATCTCATATATATGATATATATATATATATATATATATATATATATATATATATATGGTAAAACAGGGCGAGACCTGCTGAAAATCTATAAAGGTTTAAGAAAGTCAAACAGGAAACATAAAGGAAGATAAAGATTCATTTGTGCCGTCCTTCTCATGGCATGGATGAACTTATTATAATTGGTTATTAATAAAACTAACCTCTGGAGAAAGACAGTTAACTTTCTTTATTGATCTTCATTAATCAAACTGTGTACCCTGAATACTTCATATGAATGTCATTACAGAACTATCTATTGTATATTAGTTTTGTATACTGCAGGATGAAAGAAGAGAAAGCCAGCCCTGACAGGATTCCCACTCTTGGATGCTGAGTTTCTGGGACTTTCCATTCCATCTCCTTGTTTGATTCTACCTCAACTACATTGAAGCTCTTTATTTTAAAGACTTGCTTCCAGAACTTTTCCAGAAGAACAATTTGCCTATCCAGCCTTTTAGACTGTCATAGTCAAGATGTTAGCTAAGCAATGAACTATCTAAGCACATAGTGACTGGAAGGCAAATGATGCCAGCTGGCTCTCCTTTGACAAGGCCAATTTTTCTACTTCCCTTTGGGTCCCCAGATGAGAATTCTTCACCCCAATTCAGCTGGAAGAAGATAAAAGAAGAGTGGTGTTCCTGTCTCTTATGTTGATGTGGATGGTTCTGGCTATTTTGGGAATTATAGATATGATATCATTTTAAGGGATACTTTACAAATATTGTAGTTTTTGGATAGGGAGGGAACTAGAGAAGTTAAACTCAGAGATTTTGACCTTTCATTTCCTTATCTCTATCCTTTCTTTTTAGGTAAAGGAGAGGGGAAGTGAAAGGGAGATATAGTAATATTATACAAACTAGAAAAATAAGCAAATAGGGATAGGTTATCAAATTTACTCTTAAACAAAACATTGCATAGCCATATTTTACATACATAGAAATCTTTATAATTGATGCAAAGTTAAAGTTACAATTTCTTATGGTGGTACAGAATTTATTTTGATACAGATTTAAGATTTTCATTGGTATGGATTTTTTATATTGGTATAAAAATGTTATTAATGTTGTTATTCTTATATAGGCATTGTGCCTATGCAACACAATGCAGACACTATTGCTAATGGCCAAGGATTGCATGCTGACAGGAGCCTGATACAGCTGTCACCTGAGAGGCTCTAACTGAGCCCAACAAACATGGAGGCAGGTGCTGCAGCCAACCATTGGACTGAGAATAGGGTTGCAAATGGAGGAGTTAGAGAAAGGACTGAAGGAGCTGAAGGGTATTGCACCCCATAGAAAGAACAATAATAACAACTAACCAGAATTCCAAGAACTCCCAGTGACTAAACCACTAACCAGAGTTCACATGGAGTGGCCGATGGCTCCAGCCACATATGTAGCAGGGCGTGGCCTTTTCAGTCATCAGTTGGAGCAGAGGACCTTGATCCTGTGATGAAAGGATGCCCCAGTGAAAGGGAAAGCCAGGTCCGAGAGGAGGGTGGGAGTGAGTGGTTGACCTCATAGAAGCAGGGGAAAGGGGAATGGGATAGGGTGTTTCCAGGGGGAAAAGCGGGAAAGTAATAACATTTGAAATGTAAACAAAGAAAATATCCAAAACATGAAAATTATACAAGCTTAGACTAGACCTTCTGTAACCACTATGACAAACTGTTTTTAGATGATTAAGCAATGCAAATTAAGAGCCAGAAAGCAAACTTATGGTTCTGACTTCTTTAAAAGGGTGATTTTGAGATACTGCAATTAGAAATGGCTGAGAATAGTCAAGGCTTGACAGTTCAGAAATGCTTTGCATAGATAAATAGTCTTCAAAGGCATCAGGAGTCCATAGAATATGACATTTATGGCCACTTCTTAATAAACACCATTTGACCAGAGATATGTCTGCTTCTGATAGCTCTCCTTTTTGAATTCAAAGAAGAAATTGAGCATCAATGGAGTTGTTCTAGTTGAGGTAACACAGCCACTAGACAAGAATTGCCTCAATTCATCTACAGACAAAATGCTGTGCAGAAAAAGGACACAGCATGCTGAATAGTCGACTATTCTGCCTGTCAAGACAGAATAAGCAGTCTTTCACAATTCTGCATTAGAAAGTTCTGTCAGATTATCCTGGGTCAGAAGACTGAAAACTGATGCTCCGATATTTTGAGGAATGAGGGACTGTCCTGATGATCAGCTGTCTCTTTACACTGGCTAAGTTTTGGAAACTAGGGTTTGTGCTCCTTATATTTTCAGGTAATATTTAAGTTGTTCTTCAATTTCTGACAGGCTTGAAAACTGGTTGTAGTCTCATAGCCAACGCAAGTGGTTTATCCTAGAGAGTGATGTTATAGATTAGCGAGAATGTTTTTCAGATGGTATACAATCTAAAACCAGGACATAATTCAAGATAGAATTGCAAATCTTTTAAGTTCAGAAAGATGGTAAAGAGCTTTACATAATTGGCAAAATTGTTGGACTAGGTGTTAAGTGTAACTTATACTTTAGAAATTGCAGAATGGTAATAGTTTTACTCAATCTATATCTAACAGAAAAGAGCCTTTTAATTGGACAAAAAGGGGGAAATGTGGATTGCCCTGGTGCTATTTGTATTTCTTTTTAGGAATAAATCACAAGTGGATTTTATTTTTTATTGGGCAGTTCATTTGTTTACATTTCAATAGTTAACCCTTTCCCAGTTTCCCCTCCTCAAAGGCCCTCTCCCATCCCCACTCACTTGCTTCTGTGAGGGTGCTCCCCCACCTATCAGCTCCTGACTCATTGCCCTAGCATTTCCCTATACTGGGGCATTGAACCTTCATGGGACCAAGGGCCTTCCCTCCCATTGATGCCAGATAAAGTCATGTGTCCCTCCCTGTGTACTCTTTGGTTGGTGGTTTTGTTCCTGGAAATTCTTGGGGTTCTGGTTGGTTCACATTATTGTTCTTCTTATGGGGGTGCAAACCCCTTTAGCTCCTTCAGTTCTTCCCCTAACTTCTCCATTAGGGTCCCCATGCTCTATCCAGTGGTTGGCTGCAAGCATCTGCATCTGTATTTGTTAGGTTCTGGCAGAGACTCTCAGGAGACGGCTATATCAGGCTTCTGTCAACAAGCATATCTTGGCTTCGGCAATAGTATATGGGTTTGATGTCTGTACATGGGATGTTGGGGCAGTCTCTAGATGGCCCTTCCTTCACTTTCTGCTCCAATTTTTGTCCCTAAATTTCCTTTATTGAAGAACAAGTCTGTGTTAATATTTTTGAGATGGGTGGGTGGTCCCATCCCTCAACCAGGGGCCATGCCTAAAGTATGGATATGGTCTCTACACGTTCTCTCTTCCCTTTGTTGGTTATTCCAGTTAATCTCATCACCATTGGGTCTTTGGAGCCTCTTGCTTTCCTGGCATCTGGGCTTTGCTGGTGGCTACCTCCACTTCTCCAGCCTCCATTGATACATACATCTTTTCAATTTCCTGACCCGCTGTACATCTCTCCCAGCTCCTCCCATACCTGTTACTGTCCTCTCCCCCTTAACTTCCTTCTAAATCTCCCTACATCCCCTAATTATTTTGTCCCCCCCTTCTAAGTAATAGTGAAACTTCTATACTTTGGTTTTCCTTTTTCTTGAGCTTCATATGGTCTGTCAGTTGCATAGTAGGTATTCGAAGCTTTTTGCCTAATATTCACTTCTCAGTGAGTGCATACCATGTGTGTTCTTTTGACTGGGTTACCTCACTGAGGATGATATTTTCTAGTTTCATCCATTTGCCTTTGAATTTCATAGTCATTGTTTTTAATAGCTGAGTAGTACTCCATTGTGTAAATGTACCACCTTTGATGCTAATTCTGCTTCCTCAAGAGGGACTGCCCTGTCAAGGGGTAGATCATATACTCATGTGATTTTGGTTGAACCTTCTCCCCATTTTAACTGGGCAAATAAAGGCTAAAGTTTGTGATTGAGCAGTGGAAGGAAAAGGTGTGTCTGGGGGTTTTAGCAAAGATGACAGAGGAAGAAGGGGGTAGAGGTGAGGAGTTGTAGAAGAGAGAGGAAGAAGCACAAAGAGGAGGTGGAAGGAGGATGGAGCAGAAGCACATGCCTGGAAGAGCTATTAGTAACAAGGTATCTCGTAGCTAGAGAATAGTGTAGTTTAGTGGCATATCTGCCCAATCTAGGTATGCTTCTTATAAATAGTATAACTGAGTCGTGTGTTCTTTGCACATACTTATTGGGATTGGAGGCTTAGTGGGAAAGAGATACAGAAAGAAGCAAACAGAGAAAATATAGAAAAAGAGAATATGGGCACAGAGAGATGGAATGAGAGAGAGGAGAGAGAGGAAGAGAGGAAGAAATGGAGAGAGGGAGAAAGGGAGAGAGGGAGAGAGGGAGAGAGGGAGAGAGAGAGAGAGAGAGGGAGAGGGAGAGGGAGAGAGAGAGAGGGAGAGAGAGGGAGAGAGGGAGAGAGAGAGAGAGAGAGAGAGAGAGAGAGAGAGAGAGAGAGAGAGAGGAGAGAGAGAGAGAGAGAGAGAGAGAGAGAGAGAGGGAGAGAGAGGAGAGAGGGAGAGAGGGAGAGAGGGAGAGAGGGAGAGAGGGAGAGAGGGAGAGAGGGAGAGAGGGAGAGAGGGAGCGAGGGAGGGAGGAGAGAGGGAGAGAGGGAGCTTTCCATGACTTCCCAATAGTGAAAGTTCCAGAAAAATGCAAGAATCCTAATTCCTGATTCCAGAAGTTTCCAGACCTAGGACACATCTGCTGTTTAATGAAATCACCTAGTTTTAATGAATGTATTAAACTATTTATTAAAGTTAATCTGTGTCTTTTAACCAGTTGAAGATTATCTTTTATATGAAATTGGGTGTCCCTCATACTTATTTGTTTAGGATGGCTATGTGTCCTTGATTAGGATGACAAATTACTTGCTTAGAAAGAAATGTTTTTTATTATCTGTTCAGATTAATTTTAGTTCAAAGCCTGATTTGTTAGATGTAAGAGTACTGACATCTGATTTTTTTCCCTCATCCCATTGGAGTACTTCTGACTACCCGGTTACTTTAACATAATGCCTTATACAGACTTCTTAGATGCAGCAGATAAAACTGGTTCTTGATCCATCAGTCAGCCCGTGACTTTTGAGTGGAGAATTAAGACCATTCACATTAAAGTGTTATTAATGAGTGTGTTAGTTATAGTTATCATCAGGTTGATTTTTGGTGTTGTGTTCTCAGTTATACTTTGTGTTACAGTGATTATTGCCTCTCACTTTTCCACATCTCTCTGTTATGCTTATTCTTCCCTTCAGTCCATAATGCTGCTTCCCATATTACCTTTTGATTAGTTTTTTAAGTATAAAGTTTGATTGGGCTGTCTATATTCTGGAAAATAGTTCTTCTTTAATCATGGCAGTAGTTTTGCTCACTACATTACTTTAGTTTGGATCCCACTGAGCACTAGAGATGTATTGCAGCAGACTCTTCTGGCTTTGAAGGTTTACCTTGAAAAACCAGCAGTTCCTACTTCAACATTTTGCTGTAGTTAGGGAAGTTCATTTTCCCTTGCAATTGGTATTATTTGTGACTTGCAAGTTTTCCTCTTAGAGTTTTCAATTCACCTTCTGAATACTAAATGTTTTAGTTGAGTTCTGCATACTTAGTGTTTTATCTCTAAGATGCATAGAAATTTTTTATTCTGCTTTTGTGTTTTCTGTGTTTTCCCTGTGATTGTTTTGGGATATGGGTTTGTCTTTGGCCTGATTTCTTTTCTGGTTTTATTAAATGTCTTGTGTTTGCCATTGATATGGGATTATTTTACCTTACCTGTGCCTATAACTTGAAAGTTTGAATTATGTCATAGTCTCCCACATATACAAAACTTTCTGCACATGCAGTCTGTCACTAAGCTACACTTTCTACAAGCACACTTTCTCCTTATAATATAACATTTACCTCACTTCTGTGTGATATGTAAGAAAGATAACTTTTCCTAAGTGTGTTAGAGGAGGTTACATAATCCTAATTTTATCACAAGAACTGCTAATTTCTACAAAGCCACTGTCAGGTAAGTATGGAGGAAGCAGGAAGGATACCTTGGGGAATCTAAAATGTTTTCTACTTTTCTTGAGTGAAAAGTATTAATGTTACTTTGTTATCTTCACAAGTACTGAGATCAGTTAATCCACAAAGACACATATAACCTGGAGAGAATAGTTCCCTCATGGGAAACCTAGAGCTCACCTGTTCCACACCATTGTTTTTCTGGAATTAGAGAAGATCACTTTTTTTTGGTGGCACCACTTTATAACAACCTCAAGGTCAGAACTGCCTTCTCCAGATGACATTATAATTATGAGACTATAGGGAAATGAGGTGTTAACATTTCTTCCTTATAAGTACTTCCTATGGCCTCATTCTACAAGGATTGTTGTCAAC
This sequence comes from Rattus rattus, assembly GCF_011064425.1. Classification (NCBI taxonomy): domain Eukaryota; kingdom Metazoa; phylum Chordata; class Mammalia; order Rodentia; family Muridae; genus Rattus; species Rattus rattus. Next base: position 83,955,080 of record NC_046159.1, on the reverse strand, counting down.
AGCCAAGCCTGGTGAGTGTTTCTTTTTCTCTTCCTTATAGTAAGAGCTATAAGTAGGTGGTAGAAAGAAGCAGACTATTCTATAATAAATGATTAGAAAAGTCTTTGCTTAGAATATTACTTTTGAGCCACACTGTACAGTAAGCATTCTACAGAAGCTTGTAGGCATGAAGGTATCAGTTGTAACCATTTATAAAGCAACATTAATTTCACATGATATGATCTCTGATTATGCATGTGACACTTGAGGGGGGCTACTGGAAATAGATCAGGGGCCTAGCAAAATGATCGAGAGATATATAGGAAAGGCTAAATGATGATGTTCATCAATGAGAACTATATTTTGAATGAACATGTCATGAAACCCATCATTTTTACAGTGAATATGCATGTAAAAAGTCACTCCAGTTGGAAAATTTTACAGGGTACATCTGCCAGAGTATTCTCGTCAGTGTGTACTCTAAGAATTCCAACTTTAACTGTGTTAGTTTTCAATTCCTTTAACAAAACAGTGAAATACCTTAAAGGACGAAAACAAAGAACACACATTTATTAGTGGTCAGGACTACAATTACACTATTAAGTTACATTTAAACTGTACTTTACATTTTCTACTTTATGTCTTTATCCAGTTAACTGACTATCCAATTCAATTCCATGAAACTAAACTAGGAATATACAAGAAACATTAACTATTTTGATATTTATCAGTAATTTTCTAGTTTGATAAGTTTGATATACTTGGGAATTTTTAGGAGCGTTTCAACTCAAGGCCTAAGAAATTAGAAGACATTTTTACCTTTATATAATAATTTCTTTTAAAAATTTGAGAGTTTTTTATGCTACTTCAAAAATTTCTAGTAGAGTAAATAATTTCTGTGCATTTCAAAATCTAATATCGCTTATTTATTAAATCCATGTAAAGTTAACCTTACAAAGAGGGAAACTGTATAAATTTCAGTAGATAATTGAGCATTTCAATGAAAATGAATTCAGTTTTAATATTTTAAGTTTTCTATAATAAATGTTTTAACATTGCTCCTGCTATATTTTGAGTAAACTTTTCATTAGCAGTGAGATCAATATTTGCAATTTTCAAACAGTATAAATTATTTAAAGTCAAATCTCCCAAGATTTCTTCCAATAATAACAAAATACAGTTGCTATCTCTTTCTATTATTCCTCAACACACACACACACACACACACACACACACACACACGCACACGCACACGCATACGCACACACACATGCGCATGCACACACACACATACTTTCAGTGAATATTGTTATATCTTTCTGAAAAATTTGCCATACATCTTGTGATAAAGTTCTGAGTATGACTGGTTCTACAAAGTCTGCAGTGACACTTCTGCTTCCGTTGGTTCATATCAGGGAAACTGGCTCATAAGTGTGAGCTTGTAGTGTTCTAGTCAGTGAGCTAATGTTATGAGCTTACTGTTATGCCTGCAGTGAACTCAATTTCCAATGAAATATTTACCAATTTTAGTTATTTAAGAGTATCAGGTAATAGCTATGAGTTAATACATTAGTAATACGTGATCAGTGGTTATTTCTGCTGTCATTATCTATTTAAAAAAGATTCCATGGAACTAGCTTGGGTGGCTAAGGTTTTCCTCTCCTGAGACACCTTAAGACTTATTCTTCTTGCTGACAGTGGACAGTACATCAGCCAACACCATGTATCTTTTCACCTGAAAGTCACATTCTCACTTCATGTTCTCTCTGAGCTGTCACACAGGTTTCAGATCATTAGTCACTAATTGTGGTGAAGCTTAAAATAAAATTGATACTTGTCATCTGTTATGTTTGTATGTCCTTTAGATTACTAAGTCTCCATAAAACAGAAGGCAAAGATCACCATAAATTCATAAAGCAAGACTGTTCCAAAATCACATACTATGAGAATGAGGAAGTAAATTGATCTTTGGTTAATAATGTAGACCTAAGTAGAAAGTAGCCCTTGATCTCTTATTCCACACCTCTTGAGACAGTTGTCTGCACACTGTGTCATTTTTCATTGTGTCAATTTACTAGTTATGGTTTTTCTACACTTATGATTGTTTATGGACACACTTGGGGTTTTAGAACTTACAACGAAGGGGTTGGGGATTTAGCTCAGTGGTAGAGTGCTTGCCTAGCAAGCGCAAGGCCCTGGGTTTGGTCCTGAGCTCCCAAAAAAGAAAAAAAAATAACTTACATCAAAATATTACAATTTAAAGTATTATGAAAGTCCCCAGCACTGCAACTGTTTTTTCAAATTAAACAAGTAAATATTTACAGTGGATGAATAGGTTAACAGCTCTGTATTCATAGTAAATCTGGCCTTTTCTGGTCTGATCTCAGATTCAGTGAAACCCAGAAAAAATGCCACTTCTTCAATTAGAAGATGTGTTGATTTCTGTATGTGACATTTACAAAGCAATGGATGTAAATAGAGTCTTTGAAGAACAAATATTTGGTAAAAGAAAAGGAAACATCAGATTACTATCTTTTAGTTTATATCATCATCCTTTATACTACCCATGTTACATGTGGTATATGAATAAATTGTATACATGAATTTGTACATGAAAAGTAATACAAAATAATTTTTAAATATATATTTATTCATTTATAATTTTAAAATTGGAATATGACTACCGTTCTTTCAATGTAGAGAGCAGGACTGGAGTTAAATATTCTTGAACTTTTAATATAATTACTTAAGAATAATTTATTTTTTGAATATATGAATCTTTTGCTTGATTGCATTTATGTGTAGCAGAAACATTCCAGGTCAAAGGCAATGGATTCCCCTGAACTAGAGTCACAGATGGTCAAGAAACTTCGTGTCATTGCTGAGAATCTAACCCTGGTCCTTTGCATAAACTCAAAGTGCTCTTAACCACTATTCCATCTCTGCAGCCTTAATCTCAAAGCTTTTCTGCACACGGAATGTAGTTGTGCAGCTACTTGTAAATGTATGTTGATAAGAGAATTATTTGATCACCTCTGGCAATTGAAATGTATCCATTCCTTTACTAGATTAAGCATTTTAGGACTAAAAATTATATAAATATAGAATATGTGATTTATAATGTCATCTTCATGGGGACATTATAAGATGTTCTCTCCCTCTAACTTCTATATGATTTCAATGTATGCACGCATATGTCTCTATCTATACAATATAAAATTGAATCTGAAAATATAGTTAGGCACTCTTTTCCTCATAAGACTCTGGGTCAATTCAGACATTTTCTATTTCTTTATAACAGAGCTGATTTTAATGTACTGAGTTAAAAAATTCAAAAATAAATTGATACTGGCTAAGTAGCTTACATAACCATCAAAGGTAAGATTGTTGAGGGAAACTGTAAAATGTTTTAGATACTGGTGATATATGATAACACTTGGGACCATGGTTTCAACTGTATAGGAAGGAATTCAAACAGGAATTTCCAAACAGAATCACCATGTGGTCATCTCTAAGCAACACATGTTTGTCATAATGTGTGGAAAATAGTGTTTGTCTTAATGTCACATGTTCTCTCTTCTTGGGGGCTTCTAGCTCTCCTTCATCAGGTATGATTATGTAACCTTTAGAAACTATGGAAATAAGGAAAGCAAAACTGTACCATTGCAAGAATAGGGGTGAGTGTGGGAGCAATAGACAGCGGAATATGAGGATAAAAATATGTGATCAAGGAAATGGGAAAGACTGCGCTACTTAATATGGAAGAGACAGGTACATACAGAAATGGGGAATGAGGTAAAGAGGAATACTGGGTCACAATTTATCAAAGAGGAAAATGGGAAAGTGGATGGTTCTTAGCTAAAGGTGGGAGAAATAATCACAGAGAAGAGGGTAGCTAGGTAAAATAACAACGTATACAGCTAGAAAAAGTCATAAGGAATCATATTGTTTACTCCCCCACCCCTCAAAAAGGAAAGAAACATAGTGTTTGTCTTGTTCATTGTGAGTAGTCTTTAATCATTAATTGGAATTCACAAAGTTTTAATGTGATAGGAAGTAGCTGGAATCTATCTAGGACTATTTATACCTTTCATAGTTACATAATTAATAGGGTGTGGAATGTACTCTACTGATCTCCCAATGTATCTGTGTCTTCAATTCTAGATTCTGAGGATATAAAGTATCATGGAGAAAAAACATTTAAAAAAGATTGATATATACCTTTTGGAGATTAAAATATTGAGATAATCATTATTTCTGTGATTTCATCAGAATTATGAGTCAAAACATGCACAGAGCATAGTAAAATTATGGAATATGAGATAGACTTGCCTGACATTTTGGATTGCTTTTGTGATATTTTCCAAACCAACATATAATTTTTCCGTTATAAGGATGTGATTAATATTCTGTACTCATCAGTACTGTCGATATGATTAGATTTCTAAGGCATTATAGTAAGGTGCATGAGACACAGTTTTCATTCTGTACAGGTATGACTGAGAAAGCGTTTATTATCTGAAATATTTTATACCCAGGAAATACATGGATGGTATGTAGAAAAGTAGGATGTAATGTTAATTACAGGTTAATGAAGATTTTGTAGAGAAAACAGAATGATGATATAGACATACTGTCAAATAAATGATATATTTCACATATAAACTGTTTTTTCCAGATATGAAATACAGTTCTACTATGCTGTTAAGGTGAATATACTCTCCACTTATGTCCTCATTAGAGAATGTCCTTTATATCCAAGCTGGACTTGGAATCCTAGCCAATATGTTTCTCCTTTTTTTCTATACTTCCATAATCCTAGATGACAGATCTAAGCCCCTGGACCTGATAACCTGTCAACTTACCTTCATTCACATAATGATGATTCTCACTGAAGGAGATAATTTGATTGCAAACATATTAGAGTCACTAAAATTTGGAAATGATTTCAAATGTAAGACAACATTTTACATAAACAGAGTTATGAGAGGCCTCTCTGTCTGCATCACCTGTCTCTTGAGTGTATCCCAGGCTGTCACAATCAGCCCCAGTACATCTTTGCTGGCAAGGTTTAAGCATAAAGTAAAACTACACATCATCTATGCTTTTTTCTATCTTTGGTCTTTCAATTTGTCATTTAGTAGTAGGTGGATCATCTATGTTGCTGGTTTTACCAATGTGAGTAAAACTCACCAGATGAAGGTCACTAAATCCTGCTCACTCTTCCCCATGAACTACATCATCAGGGGATTAGTTTTAACAGTGACAATGTCCAGAGATATATGTCTTGTAGGAGTGATGCTGACTACAAGCACATACATGGTGATTATCTTGTGCAGACATCAGAGGCAATGCAAGCATCTTCATAGCGTCAGCTACCTGAGAGCGTCCCCTGAGAAAAGGGCCACCCAGACCATCTTGATGCTGGTAGTTTTCTTTGTGGTCATGTACTGGTTGGACTTTATCATCTCATTCACCTCAGTCCTGTTATGGATGTATGACCCAGTCATCCTGACGGTTCAGCAGTTTGTGATGTATGCCTATCCCACAATTGCTCCTCTGATACAAATCAGTTCTGATAAGAGAATAATCAGTGTACTGAAAAACTTGCACTCCAAGTGCCACTAGATTTTCTAAAAAAAAATTATCATTTTAAAATTATTTTTAAAAATGATTCACTTATTTTTATTTATGTATAATACTAGTGTTGTACCAGCTTATATGTGAGTGCACATTCCTAACACATAAATCAGAAGAGATCATCAGTTCCTCTGGAACTGAAGTTTCAAATGACATTAGGGGACATGCCGCTGTAGCACCAGTAATTGTGTTTTACAAATTCTTCTTAAACTTCAGTTAGTCAAGTTGCAAAGTGATATTCTTCTTATGATTCAAATAATGCATATATTCTTTTGACATTACTGATGCCAAGTACTATAAACATCTTAAGTTCCTTGTACAGCATACGTTTCTGGTTCCTCATGAATTCTCTTTTCTCCTTTTACTTTATCATAAAAGTATCCTTGATACTGAGGTTATTCAAAAGAAGTTCCTTGCTGATAGCTACTTAGTAACTCTTTTCTTTGAAACCATTTTAAACTACACTCATTCAGAAAGTTTATTTAAAGCTGTAGCTTTAATTCTGCTTATTGATTCAACTTTCATAATGAATTTATGTTTTTCATTAGTTACCACTGTTTTGTAATTAGTCTCATATGAAACTTTTTTATGTCTGTTTGTTTGTACTTCATTTCATCCACATTTATTGAAATATTATTGGTAAATAAAAATTATTTATATACAAATACATTTGTAGAATGTGTATTTGTGAATATGTGTATGCTAGTATGTCTGTGCACAGACAAAGAAGGTATGTTCATGTACACTTTGTGGTTCACCTTGCAACAAGCAGAATGTTCCTTATTATTAGCTATCCATTTCCACTTTCACTTTCTTGACCATCTTCCCTGTTCCTGGTTGACACTCTCATTTCAGTAACCCTCATCCATCCATTACTGTCTAGTGTATTTTCCTTTTTTAGGGAGAGCCATTCTTCCCTGTATACCCTTTCACTATGACTAATCTCTGTGGTTATAAAGATTATGGCTTCCTTATCAATGACTTAAAAACTAAAACCCATATATTAAACAATCACATACTTTGTATATGTCTTTCTTGTTTGTTTTACCTCACTCAGTTTACGTTTTGTAAATTTACTTTTATCTGCAAATTTCATTAATTTTAATAGCTGGGTACTGTCTTGTTGTGTAAATGAACCACATTTTCTTTACTCGTTCAGCTATTGATGGGTATCTAGAATGGTTCCAAATTCTGTATACTATGAATAAACAGTGTGGATGAAGTAGAATGATGTGTCCTCTGGGTATATGTCTAAAAGTGGTGTAGATGTACTCAAAGTGGTTCTGTTCCCAACTTCCTGAGGAAACACCACACTAATTTCCATAGTGGAAATAGAAATATGTGTTCCCAAGAGCAATGCATAAGTGTTCTCCTTACCTCACATAATTACCAACATTAAGTGTCACTGACATTATTCATCTTAGCCATTCTGTCTGCTATATTGTTAAATCTCAAGGTAGCTTTAATTCACATTACACTGGTGAATAGGGATATTTAATAGTTCTTTGAGTTTCCTCTTCCTATCAGTCTCTGTTTTGGTATTTATTTGACTTTTAAAAGTTTTTTGGGTTAGTGTTCCGTTTTTTTTTAAGATTTTAATAGAAGCTTTCATTTATTTTTTAATATGTGCATTCCAGGAAACGAAACACAAGAGGGCAAGAAAAAAGTCACACAGTCACAAGCAGCTCAGCTTGAATTGTCGTTCTCGATCCTGCTAGTGTACATATACGTAGGTAATTGAAATCATGTAGTATGTACCATGCTTTCCCCACATTGTAAATATTCACCAACTAAAAACCCCACACTATACAGGGATTTTGATAACCAAGGATACACCATGTCATCTTAATCTGTCAGACAAAATTGTAATCCTTTCTACCTTGGCAACAGAAATTTCATAGAAGACAAAAACAGCAGCAGGCCTCTCCATAGACATACAGCAAAGTTACAACTAAATTCTGCATTTGCTCAGTGCTCAGTTCACAAGGAAATACAAAGCAACAGACCACACTAAGTATAGCAATCCTAAGCTTATCATCAGAACTATATACTAACATATGTACATGGGGTGATCCCAGATCAAGAAATGTATTCCTATTGAGAAGCTGGGAGATTCATCCACAGTGGGAGCCTCTCAGGATTTCAGTCTCCACACAGCTGCAGACCTCACCCTGAGATCCTCTCTGCCCCTCCAGTCATCCTAGCAACATGATTTTCCCCACACTGTCCAGAAATGACTTAACGGTTTCATGTTTAAGAGGAACCCTCCTTGTCAGTCCTACCATATCACTAGCTATACTTTTAGCCATGTGCTCTCCTTTAGGACATAACATTCAGATGACGAGGAATGAACTGTGCACAATGAAATACAAATATTCTACCAAGATGCACACAGGGCCCCTAGGAAACACAGCTATCTTCTGAATGTAATACTAGCACTCTTATCCCCTACCATCCTGAACTCTGAACAAATCCTAAGTGCCACGCCCAGACAGGCCTCCTCAAAGACTAGCCTGACTTTTAGTGATTCTTTTGCTTCTCCTAACATCCTTTAAGCACTGGGACTTACCTCTAATGCCTGGTAATGTTAACTGAAATGCATACTTAACCAATGGCTAGACAGCTTGAACCAACCAACAGCTACAGTGCCCTTTTCTCAGCACTAGTTTTTGCCCTAACCCACCTCCACCATCTGCTCAAAGGCCAACTTTGACCTCCATTTCCCCATTGTGACCATTCCTATGAAATAAAACAATCCTCAAGAGTGGTATCAGCCCTCTTATTTTTACCATGGTGTGCAGCTTTACATTTATGCATTACTGTATGCATGTGTGCACACTGTGCCACTGCACTTGTGTGGAGGCTAAGAGACAAGTTGTGAATGACTTTTCTCCTATCATGTGGATCCTGGAAATCAAACTCAGGTCACCATCTTCACCAAGCACCTTTACATGCTAAGCCACCCTATCAGTAACTTATGAACTCTTTCTTACGGCTGCAAAGTCTATATATAGCACTGGCTGACCCAGAACACAGAGATCTACCTGCCTCAGCCTAAAACTAAAGGCGTGCACTATGACATCAACACTGTTAGTGCACTTCTAGAGACTGCCTAGAGACTGGTGTTCCCAATAAGCACTTCCGTTTCCTCATCATGAGTACACTGCAGTGACTACACTGCACACCTAACAAAGGCTGCAGTCAAAAACCGCCTTTTCAACAGCAAGGTTCTGGCCTAGCCCCTCTCCACTCAGGGGTCACATGTGCAACTGCCATGCTTTTGTGGATAGATGAACACTTTCATTTCCTAAGTGGTTTTATGAGGTTTCTTCCCTACTAATTTTCATGTAATTTACAAACATGTCTGCCATTTTGTCTCATGACAGTGTTCTTTGCCTTACAGAAGCTTTGCAATTTTATGGGCTCCCATTTGTTAATCCTTGGAAGAGCAAGGGCGGCTCCTAAGGATTCAATATTATAAACAGAAGTATTTCTAAAATTGTTACTATCTGTACACAATTATATGTATCAGTCTTTATGTTATGTCTACATTATACATATATTATATGTTATTAATTTATTCCATTTCAGTAACATATAACCAAGTCCTTAAGTAATTAAATAGTATATTAACTATAAATGATCATTTAACACTTTCTTATAATAAGAATTCTCCACTTTTCATTTTTTCTACTACAATTTGATGCTACTGCCCCTCCTGAAGAACTCTGACATAAACCCATAAATATGTGGATCTCATCATTTGTTTAATCCTATATGTTTCTCTGCATACTATTAATAAAAAACTCTGATAGTGTAATTTAGGTGAAATTATTATATACTGCCTTCTGTGGTCATTTGTGAATTCTGAACAAGAAGGCTATAAAAGGTACTAGGCATCCATGCTGAATCATCCATATGCTTTGCAATGAAAAAGTAACTTACTATCAGTCCAAATGTAAGCCCCATCAATACCTGTCCTGTATTATGAGTGTTAGGCACTAGAAAAAGAAGAACATACAAGAATAGTATCTTTCAGCTTTTTAAAAATTTCATTTTCTAGCCAATCTACTGGCTACAGCACATGAATCAGTAAATGACTGCATATTTGGATATTTCTCCTTCTATGCCAAATATAGAACCATATGCAATTCCTGATGTTCTACATAAAAGTTTCTTCACTTTGAGAAACTAGACCTTTGGGGTCAGAATCGATCTTCAAAACCTTGACCTAATGTTTAGCTTGAGTTAACTAATGAGCCGGCACCTAGCACTAGTTTCCAGGTTATTTCCCAACATACCTGTGCCTCCAGGTTATAAGCCTTCCCCTGGCACTTCACTTCCTAAGATCCACTAATCAGAAAGAAAAGCAGAAGTTAATTTTATGGTTTGGTTCCCAACACAAGCCAATTATGTTAAAGGGCACAAAAAATCCATAGTAACCTCCCAGTCAGATGTGTGCCAGGCTAAAAAACCCCTCCCTTGTTTGCCATTCCTTTTAAATATTGTCCCACTGAGAGCTTGGGCTCCACCTTCCAGTCCTAGTATGTCAGAGATAATGGAGTAGCCTAAGCTAGAGCTTGAAATAAAGAGATCCTATTGTGATTGCATCAGAATTGGCTCCTTGGTGGTCTTTTGGGGTTCATAAAAAGAGCACACCAACTTATTATCTCCCATGATTGTTGCAGAAGGAGGTTATGATACTGTTGTTTTCCTTTTCCAAGTGATGCCTGCATATTGCATTATCCTCTTTAGTCATCTAACCATAGGTCACAGCTCATAATACAATCATGGATACATGATGAAAGAAGAAACTTCCTGAGGCATTATTACATATATACCACTTCTACTTTATAACTTGATTGGACAGAAAACAGCAACCTTATATGGCTAGCTAGAATCTCATGGTAATCTGGTGGCCCTCTGTCAAATGTTTGTCTTCATCTAAGATTTATTAACAGGCCATGAACTTGTCTCCCAAAGGGAGATTATATTTCTGCAGATGGTGGAAGATTCCCACCACCCAAATCCCAAGTGCTTCCACTGTGATTCACATACAGGGGTCTACTAAGGCTCCAAAGAGGATTCTTATCTGCTACTGAATCTCAGGTAAATTGGGTCAGCTAGATCTTTGGCTCAAGGTGCAAAGCAGCCTGCACCATAGTACAGACTTGTGGAAGAATAGTATGTAATTCAAGCACTATTCAAAGCTAGAGGTTTTCCAAGTGTCTTTGTGTATGGGATGGAGTAAAGTATACAAGTAAGAAATATGCTGCTAGGGGGTCGGCTGTGTCAAGATGAAGCTGATTATCTCCTTCCCTGCCACTGGCTGTCAGAAACTCATACAAATGGATGACAAACGCAACCTTAGTACGTTCTATGAGAAGTGCATGGCCACAGAAGTAGTTGCTGATGCTCTTGGTGAAGACTGGAAAGGTTATGTGGTTCGGATCAGTGGTGGAAATGACAAACAAGGTTTTCCCATGAAGCAAGGCATTTTGACCCATGGCAGAGTGCACCTGCGGTTGAGTAAACAGCATTCTTGTTATAGACCAAGGAGAACTGGAGAGAGGAAGCACAAGTCTGTTTGCAGATGCATTGTGGATTCCAACCTGAGTGTTCTCAACTTCTTTGTTGTAAAAAAAGGAGAAACTTCTTTGTTGTAAAAAAAGGAGAGAAGGATATTCCAGGACTGACAGATACTACTATGTCTTGTTGGTTAGGACCTAAAAGACCTAGTAGAATCCGAAAGCTTTTTAATCTCTCCAAAGAAGATGATGTCCGCCAATAGGTTGTCAGAAAGCCCTTAAACAAAGAAGGTAAGAAGCCCAGGAACAAAACACCCAAGGTTCGGCATCTTGTTATTCCCCATGTCCTGCAGCACAAACGCCAACATATTGCTCTGAAGAAGCAACCCACTAAGAAAAACAAGAGGAGGCTGCAGAATACGCTAAGGTTTTGGCCAAGAGAATGAAGGAAGCCAAAGAAAAGCACTGGTAGGCTGTCCTTGCTGAGAACTTCTGTTTCTAAATCTGAGTCCAGTCCAAAATAAGTCTTTTAAGAGTAACAAATAAATAATTAGACCTTGAAGAAAAAGAGAAATGTGTTGTCCCCAGAATCTATGTAGGCCCACTAAGCATTGTGTTTCTTTCTTGGTCATAAGAAGGAGCAAGTATAGAAAATTACGTTTGACCTTAGAAGGAATATTTCTACAACCTTGTAAAATGGACCCCTAGAAATTTCACCAAGGAAGCATGCCCTTGAATTTTGTTTGGAATTATTTTCTCATTTTCTTATGTGCATGTGATTTATCAAAAAGTCCAAAAAGGAATAGAATATTGTTCTTCCAATGGTTTTGCAAACCCTCTCAGCTCCTTCAGTCTTTTCTCTAACTCCTCCATTGGGGCCCCCTTGTTCAGTCCAATGGTTAGCTGCAAGCATCCTTATCTGTATCAGTAGGGCTCCAGCAGAGCTGAGACACCGATATCTGGCTCGTGCCTGCATGCAGTCTTTGGCATCAGCAATAGTTACTAGATTTGGTGACTGCATATGGGATTGAGCCCCAGGTGGGGCAGTCTCTAGATGACTGTTCTTCAGTCTCTGCTCTACTCTTTGTCCCTATATTTCCTCCTGTAAGTATTTTGTTCTCCCTTCTAAGAAGAACTGAAGCATCCACACTTTAGTCATCCTTCTTCTTGAGCTTCATATTATCTGTGAAATTTTTCTTGGGCTAATATCCACTTTTCAGTGAGTACACGCCATGTGTGTTCTTTTGTGACTGAGTTACCTCACTCCAGGTAATATTTTCTAGGTCCAGCCATTTGCCTAAGAATTTCATGTAGTCTTGGGTTTTAATAGCTGAGTAGTACTCCATTGTGTAAATGTACCACATTTTCTGTATTCAATCTTTTGTTGGAGGACATTGGGGTTCTTGCCAGCTTCTGGCTGTTAAAAATAAGACTGTTATAAACACAGTGGAGCATGTGACCTAATTATATGTTGGAGCATACTTTGGGTGTATGCCCAGGAGTGGTAGAACTGAGTCCTCAGGTAGAAATAGGTTCAATTTTCTGAGAAACCACCACCTGATTTCCAGGGTGGTTGTACCAGCTTGCAATCCCACCAGCACTGAGGGTTCCGATTTCTCTGCATCCTGTCCAGCATCTGCTGTCACGTGAGTTTTTGGTCATAGCCATTCTGACTGCTGTGAGGAGGTATCTCAGGGTTGTTTTGATTTGCATTTCCCTAATGACTAAGAAGGTGAACATTTCTTTAGGTGCTTCTCAGCCATTTGATATTCCACAGCTGAGCACTTTTGTTTAGCTCTGTACCCCATTTTTTAATAGGATCATTTGATTCTCTGGAGTCTAACTTCTTCAGTTCTTTGTATATACTAGATATTAACCCTCTATTGGATATAGGATTGGTAAAGACCTTTCCCCAATCTGTTGGTGCTGTTTGTCCTATTGACAGTGTCCTTTGCCTTATAGAAACTTTGCAATTTTATGAGGTCCTGTTTGTTGATTCTTGATCTTAGAACATAAGCCATTGGTGTTCTGTTCAGGAAAATTTCCCCTGTGCCTATGTGTTCGAGGCTCTTCCCCACTTTCGCTTATATTAGTTTCAGTGTACCTGGGTTTATGTGAAGGTCTTTGATCCACTTGGGCTAGAGCTTTGTACAGGGCAATGGTAATGGGGAGGGGAACACTCATATAGAAGGGGAGGGGGAGGGGTCAGGGGGATGTTGGTCCAGAAACTGGGAAAGGGAATAACAATCGAAATGTAAATAAGAAATGCTCAAGTTAATAAAGATTAAAAAAAAAAAAAAAAGAATGGATCAATTTGCATTCTTCTACACACTGACCACCAGTTGAACCTGCACTGCTTGATGAAAATTCTGTTTTTTTGGTTTTTTTTTTCCCCACTGGATGCCTAGATTGGGCAGATCTACCACTACACTACTCTATTCCCTAGCTATGGGATACCTTATTACCTGCAGATTCTTCAGGCCATGTGCTTCATCTCCATCTCCCTTTCACCTCTCCCTCCTCAGTCTTCCCCTTATCCCTCCCTCTCTCTCTCTGGAATTCTTCAGTTGTACCTTCCTTTCCCCTGCCCAGTCACTGTCTCTAGCCTTCATTTTACAAGTTAAAATGGGGAATGGGTCCAGATGAAGTCAAATGAGTACTAGTTTCACTCCTATTGCTAGGCAGCTCCTCTTGGGGAACCTTAATTAACATCAAAATACAAACAGCACCAGGGCAACTCACAGAAGTGCATTTCCTGAATGGAGCAAAAGGCTGGGTCCTGTTTATATATCCATTCTGTTAGTCTGTCTTCTTATTGGGGAATTGAGCTCATTGATATTAAGAGATATTAAAGAAAAGTGATTGTTGTTCCCTGTTATATTTGTTTTTAGAGGTGTAATTGTGTTTCTGTGGCTCTATTTTTGGGGGGTTTGTTACAAGATTATTTTCTTGCTTTGTCTAGGTTATAATTTTCTTCCTTGTGCTGGAGTTTTCCATCTATTATCCTTTGTAGGGTTGGATTTTTTTATGAAATATCCTGACTTCTCTATCTATGCTAATTGAAATTTGTGCTGGACACAGTAGCCTGGGCTGGCCTTTGTGTTGTCTTAGGTTCTGTGTAACATCTACCCTGGATCTTCTAGCTTTTATAATCTCTGTTGACAAGTCTGCTGTAATTCTTAAAGGTCTGCCTTTATATGTTACTTGACCTTTTTCCCTTACTGCTTTTAATATTCTTTCTTTTTCTGTGTGTATTTGGTGTTTAGACTATTATGTGACAGGAGGAATTTCTTTTCTGGTCCAATTTATTCAGAGTTCTCTAGGCTTCTTGAATGTTTATGGGCATCTCTTTCTTTAGGTTAGGGAAGTTTTCTTCTATAATTTTGTTGAAGGTATTTACTAGGTCTTTAAGTTGGGAATCTTTGCTGTCTTCTACACCTATTATTTTTTTTAGGTTTGGTCTTCTCATTGTGTCCTGGATTTCTTTTTGGTTAGGAGCTTTTTGCTTTTTGCATTTTCTTTGACTATTGTGTCAATGTTTTCGATGGTATCTTCTACTCCTGAAATTCTTTCTTCAATCCGTTGTGTTGTGTTGGTGATACTTGTGTTTATGACTCCTGATTTTTTTCCTAGGTTTTCTTTCTGCAGGGTTGACTCCCTTTGTGATTTCTTTATTGTTTCCATTTCCATTTTTAAATGCTGGATGGTTTTGTTCAATTCCTTCACCTGTTTGGCTGTGATTTCCTGTAGTTCTTAAAGGTTTTTTTGTGTTTCCTCTTCAATGGCTTCTACTTGTTACTTGTATTGTCCTGTATTTCTTTAAAGTAGTTATTTATGTCCTTCTTAAAGTCTTCTATCATCATCACGAAATGTAAGTTTAAAGCAAAGTCTTGTTTCTGTTGTGTTGGGATATCCAGTATTTGCTGTGGTTGGAGAACTGGGTTCTGATGATATCAAATAGTCTTGGTTTCTGTTGCTTAGGTTCTTGCACTTGCCTCTTGCTATCTGGTTATCTCTGATATTAGTTGGTCTTGCTGTCTCTGGAGTTTGTCTCTGCAGTGGACCTGAGAGCCTCTGATCTTAGGAGTGAGAGCACTTCTGGGAGACCAGCTCTCTCAAGGTAGTTTTTGGTTCAGAGAACTGTGGGACAACCCCACCTCTGGGCATATATGGAGACCACAAAGGTGCTGGCGTTGGCCACCCTGTGGTTTCTTCACCCCGTGAACTCCTGGCCTATCTCTCCTTAAACAGTCAATGGAGAGAAAGTGGGGTCCCACCTGTGGGCTGTGGGTTTAGGGGGGAGAATGCTCTTGGCAGACCATCTGTCTGTGGGCAGGTTTTGTGTCCGAGGGTTGTGGGACATCCCTAGCTCTGGGCACAGATGGAGACCAGAAGGGTATCTTCTCAGGATGCTCTGTGGCTCAAAAGCCCTATGCACTCCCAGTCAGTCTATCCTTGCACAGTCATTGGAGAGAAAATGGAGTCCTACCTGTGGGCTGTGGTTGTAGGAGGGAGAGTGCTTCTCACTGACCTGCTCTCTAAAGGCAGATTTTGTGTCAAAGGGCTCTGTAACAACTGCAGCTCTGAGTGCAGATGGAGAATGGAAGGCTCAGTTAAACTTTTGATTCAGGCTTCAATGTGTGTGTGCTAAGTACTAAACGTGGGTCCTCTGTAAGTGTGCAGTGGCTTTTTACAACTAAGCCATTTCTCTTCTACCAGGAAATTTAGATGTAAATACTAAACCCACTTGAATAAAACAAATATCCTGAAATTAAAAAGTTTTTCATCACCATTAAACAAAGGGATCTCAGCCATACCCTTATCCTATGCAGTAAGCCATCTTTTGAGAAATCCATCACATTATTTTGGATGCTATATTGTGTATATAAATATTACAGCTTCCCCTATTCATCAATAGCTACCCTTATTTAGGTACTGTGTCCTGTAATTCTTTATCTACAGTTCTCTTCCTCAATGGCCATAGGAGCAACTGGTCCACAGATATCAGAACATCCATCTGAATTTCAAAAGTGCCAGGTATGTAGCTGCTGCCCATTATCTCTGCATTCCTACAATACCCACACCATTTGGGTGACTTGTACACTACCAAATTGATTACCTGTGTCTAAAACACAGATTTTGTTTAATGACTCTCAAGAATACTTTTAAGATTTTTAGCTCAGTGATGCTGCTGTCTTTCCAATCACCACTAATATCTCAGTCCTTGTGGATAAGAATAGAGTATTCCAGCAAAGAAAACAACTCTGGTAGTTCTTGCTTCTTGTTAATAAGAGTTGATGCATCAGCACCTACTGAGAGTCTCTCTGGATTTCTGCAATTCTGTAACAAGATCTGAAGTTATCCAGATGCTGAAAGGTAAATGTTACACCCAAGACCATAGGTTGATCATTTCACACTCATCTATAGCATAACCAGATAACCATAACTGTGGAGTCTTCATTCAATTACAAATGGCCCTGATAGAATCTTTAAACTGTCCTCTGAAAATACCAAAGCCAGGCCTCCATTATCCATACTGTTCTCTCAGAGTCCAAACGCCTAGAGTACAATCCACCAAGTTCTCAACATTCAATGGACTTGCTAATCCAAAGTTCCAATGCATGTCCACAATCTCTCAAAGGAATACATCAATATCAACCTGACTTGGGCTCACTATTGATGTGACAGACATCATGATCAAAAGCAAATTTAATTGGAAAA